>NC_036859.1:10997796-11022901 GCF_002910315.2 Salvelinus sp. IW2-2015 | reverse complement strand
TTACCATTTGTGCGATTGTGCTTCCTAGTACGCACCATTTGTGTGATCGTTGGGGCTCTAATCAACATTTGTGTGACTTGTGCTTTTAGGTACCATTGGTGTGATTTGTGCTCTATGCACCATGTGGGGGCGTTGTGTCGTGCCTCCAGTGCACCATTGTATACGATCGTGCCTCTAGATGCACAATTGTTGTGATCCGGTGCTCTATGAGGCACCATTGTACGATCGTTGCTCATGTACCAATTGTGTGCGTAATCGTGCTTCTAATGCCACATTTGGTGAATCGTGCTCTACGTGCACGCATTCGTGTGATCCTGTGGCTCTAATGCAGCCATTGTGCTGATCAGTCCGCTCTACGGGTGCTCTAGCACCAGATTTGTGTGAATTGTGCTCTCAATGCACCGATTGGTGTGCATTGTGCTCTAGTACTGACATTGTGTGATTTCGTGCTCCGTTATGGGCACGACATTGTGTGTGATCTGTGGGGCTCGTATGGCAGGCCGATTGTGTGATCGTGGCTCTATGCACCCAATTGTCGTGATTGTGCTCTGTGCAACCATTGTGTGGATTGTGCGTCTATTGTCCATTGTGTTGATTTTGGGCTCTATGCACATGTGTGATTGTGCTGCCTAATGCGAGCCATTGTGGTGATGTGACCTATGACGCCGATTGTGTGGATTGTGCTCTCTGCACCATTGTGTGAGTTTGTGCTCATGCACTCATTTGTGTGATTGTTGCTCTACTGCACCTTGTGCGATCGGGTGCTCTATCATTCCACATGCGAGAGAGGGAGTTAAGCTCCTTATCCTTAATGGACCTGACCTCGAGGCAGCTGTTTCTGGAAACTGGATGACTTCTGCTCCCACCGAACGCCCAGCCTGGGCTCAGGAGTGCGCGTGCTCAAGACCGGCGAAGATGCACATATCAATGGGGAATCGATAACGTTTGCTTGGACGCAATCAATGGCAAAGTCATGCTATTATAGTCGAGAAACCCCAGAGGGTTTTTGAGGAAAACAGGCTAGGTTGGGTAGAAGAACGTAGGCGACTTTCCATTGGGGACTTTAATAGCAAGAAAAACGGCGGCCGGACTCAACACCTAAGCTGCAACTAAGTTTACTGTTCATGTTTAATAGGGATGCCCGTTTTTTTTTCCAATCGCACCCTCACCACATCCATAGGACTAACCAACTTTGACTTTTGTGGCACTGTAAAAACAAAGAAAAATATGATTAACAGACATTTTTTCAGAAATTGAACTGCAGGAGCCTGGGTTGTTGGCTCGGTTAAGGGATCGAGATAAGCTGTGTTTGTTTGGGCAACATTTCGATAGCTTTTTTTGCCCTACATTTTCGACTCCTGCATACATTTTAAAAAACACAAAAACAAAAAACACACGAAATTCACAATCAACATCATCCTAGGATAAGCTAACTCATGATACTCCGTCGCCATGATTCCAAACACAACCATGTGGATACTGACCTCTAGCCTTGAAGAGGGGGGTTAGTAATCAAGGGGCGAAGTGATCGAAACTGAAGAGGACCTTACAACTCAAAAAATCCAAGATGTGATTGAAAGCGACTCCGCCCTGGACTGGCCCTTCCTCTAGACGTCTAGCTCTAGTGCATCTGTGAGAGCAGATGAATGGGGAATGGCCCGTGTGTTGAATTAAATTGGGTCAACACGAAACATGGGGCTTCCTGGGCTAAAGTGGTGAATGCGCTTGAAGGAGTTTGCAGTTTGGAACGCGTACACCGCGGGAAAACCGTGTCGTTCCTTTTATTTAATCTTTTAACTTTCATATTCTATCTTACTTTTAGGAAGGTAGATTGCAGCTTAGAATATCGAGGAAAGATTGTAGCCTTCCAATCAATGTTAATTGTCTCCATCCTTTCCACTCCCCCATGATATTTGGGGCGTACAACTATTTATATGTACTACTCACGCTAACCCACGGGCTGATAGTTGGAAACGTTTTACATCCCATGAGGTTGGAAGTCATTACCCATCGTCTTTTTCAGTCAACACTCCACATTCTTCCGTCAACAAACTATACGTCTTTTGGGGCAAGTTCGGCTTTTAGCTATCATCCTATTTTGTGGCATGAATGTCACGTTCCTGACCTGCTTTTCTCTGTTCGTTTTGTAATGTGTCGTGCATGGTCCAGGGCCGTGAGTTTTGGCTGGCGGTGGCGCATTCATGTTGGTGTTGTTGCCAATGTTGGCCTTTAGCGGCCCTTCGCCTGTAGTGGCCTCTCTTAATTTCAGATGGGCAGGCTGTTTTGCCTGCGTTCCGCTCAGATTAAGAGTCATGACTTAGAGCTAGGTTGTTTCTCACTGTGTTCAGTCTGTGGTGCTTGTTCACCCTGTTCCTCCTCTGTGTTTTTCGTGTTTGCACCAGAACTAGTCTGCTCACCTCGGTTTTTCTCACGGATCTCTGCCGTCGTCTTGTCCTCTCTTGTTTTCGTTAGTCCTTGTTATCGCTCTCCCCACCTCTTGTCGTCACAAGTTAAGGACATCGTTGAAACAACTAACCGACTGGCGCTGGCACTGTTGGTCCTGACCTACCCTTCACCCCTGGAAACCGGGCGGCGTGCCCCGCCCGCCTCATCGCCCTCTCGCGCGCCCTCCGGCACCCCCCGCTGCCGCCCCGCCCCCGTCCCTCGCCGCCCACCCCCGCCCTGTCCTGAGCAAAAGCCCAGTTCACACACGAACACACCGCCGCCCACCAACACCACCCGCACCAAGCACCGCCGTCCGCGCACACACGGCAACCGGCGGCACGCCCGCAGCAAGACAGCGGGAGCCTACGCCAAGGCACGAGTCGGGCTCCGGAAGCCCGAGACGCCTCCCCAAGACAACACCTTATAAACTTGGGGGGGGGGCCAACGGGGAGTAAATATGGCGTGGGTCTAAGTGGGAGATTTGAGCCAGTTCCCCCCTCGTGCTTACCAGAAAGGAGCAGTGGGCTAATTTGAGCGTAACGAGTCGGAAGAAATGTTTGGCTGGAGGAGTTATTGGACACGATGTGGAGGAAAGTGAAAAGCATGGGAAGATTTGAGACATTGAATGATTGTTGTGATATTGGGGGGAATATAGTAGCGACGGAGAGGAGACGAGCTGTTGGTGGTTGGCGTAGCATACAAACGGTGACGTTCGCCCCCTGAGGTGTGTGAAAATTTACCCGTGGAGATGCGGGAGTATACGGGACAGCACACCTGAGGTTCATGCTGGGAAGAACGCACGGGCTGGTCCCCAGTCGCGTGCCTTAGCCCAGCCCAGTGCGGGCTATCCATCCTGCCGCACTGGGAGGGCTAGCGTTGGGCATCGAGCCGAGGTGCCATCAAGCCGCGCCAGGACGTATCTGGTTCTCTCCAGTACGCTCTCCTCTGGGCCGGCGTAACAGCACCAGCCTTACAGGGTGGTCGCCCCGGTTCGCCTGCAATAGCCCAGTGCGGTCTATGGGCGCACCTGCCCAACTGGCAAGGCTAACGGGGAACCAATTCAACCCTGGTAAGGTTGGGGAAGCTTCGCTGGCTCAACGAGCACGTTCCTCCTTCAGGTCCGGTAAATGAAGTGGTTCCGGCGGCGCCACTTCCCCACCGCAGCTCAAGTCACACCGTGCTACCCCACGCAACCGCCAGGTTTCCTAGTGCATCTCAGGAGCCCTGTTCCTCTCCACGGCACTCTCCCCTATGGTGTCGTGTCTCCAGCCCAGTGCCGTCCAGTTCGGGCACGCCACGCACCTCAAGCCTTCCTGTGCGTCCTTCCAGGAGCCCTGTACGCACTGTTTCCTCCTTCTCCTCCCGGCCCTCCGCCTGAGGTGCGTGCCCCTCATACCCGTACCTCCATTCCGGTACCGGCGGAGTGAGCACGAGGCCTAGCGTGCGCCAACGACGTCAGTGGTGCCCTGTTTGCAGGTTTCGTTCCCACTAGCCTGACGGTGCCGTGTCCTGAGCGCCGGTACGTCCAGTTCGCGGTACGGTCACGCACCCCAGTGCGGGCCTACAGTGCGTCTCAGCCGGCCAGAGTTGTGCCCGTCTGCCCAGCGGCGCCCTGAACTGCCGCGTCTGCCAGCGGCGCGCATGAACTGCCCGTCGCCGCAGCGGCGCCTGAACTCGGCCGTCTTGCCCAGCGGCGCTGAACTGCCCGTGACTGCTCCAAGGAGCGGCGCCTGAAAGCCTGTCCGTGCTTCCCTATCGCCGTCTGAAGACTGTCCGTGGCTGCCATGTAGCCTGCAAAAGCCGTCCGAGCGTTGCCGTGCTCATGAGCGGCTTTGGCAATGGCAAGTCCGCTCCCGCGTCTGCCATCGGAGGCCTACCGACGCCGTCCGCAGTGTGCCAGACAGGGAGCCGCGTAGACGGCCGGTGGTAGCCGGCGTCAGAGGCAGGAGATCCGCTTAGAGCCTTCCGCCAGACGGATCAGTCGGCAGAGCCTGTCCGCCAGATCCGGATCCAGGCAGAGCCCTCCGCGCAGATCCGGATGCAGCCAGAGCCTCCCGGCGCAAGAAGAAGACACCGGAGGTCTAGTCCAAGAAGCCTTGGCCCAGAGTCAGCTCCGGATCAAGCCAGAGCCTTTCCCGCCACGAACCGGATCAGCCAGGAGCCTTTTCCGCCAGACCGGATCAGCCAGCAGCCCTTTCCGCCGAGGTAGACTCGGGATCAGCCAGAGCCTTCCGTAGCGTTCGGACCTCTGCCAGAGTCCCTCAGTAGTCCGGATCCCTCGCCAGAGTCCCTGCATCCGGGACTGTGCCAGAGTCCCTGAGCCCGCGGACCTGCCAGGATGTCCCGCTCAGCGCCCGGACCTTCTGCCAGGAGTGCCCGTTCTATGTTTCCTTGGACTCTTTGCCTAGAGTCGCCTCTAGCCAGGTGACTCATTGTTTGCCAGATGATTTGGTCCGCTCGAGCGTCCAGGACCTGCCAGAGTCCGCGTGCAGCCAGGACCCTGCCTCAGCAAGGGCCCTCAGCCAGGACCTGCCAGGAGTCCCTAGGCCCAGCGACTGCCAGAGTTTTCCTCAGCGCAGGACTGGCCCCCTTATCGGGTGCTTGCCCTGGTTATGCCCGGTGCGCTCCTGTCATTATTTAGGTGGTTTTTTAGATTGGAGGTGTCATTGGGAGGCGGGATAGCAGACATAGCGGGGGAGAGTGACTATGGGTGGTGGTGGGGAGCCAAGCCGTCCGGAGCCCTGGCCACCTACCGTGGTCTAGAATGCCCACCCAACGACCCCTCCCCTGGACTGGTTTGCTGTGCTGGTGCGCAGCGCGTTCCGGTAGACCACTTGGGGGGGGGGTTCGTTCACCGTGTCCTGGACCCGTGTTTTCTGGTTGTTTTGTATGTGTGTGAATGGTCAAGGGCATGAGTTTTGGGTGGGACATTCTAATTTGTTGGTGTTTCTATGTTCGTGTGGTTTAGGGTGTGCCTGGTGATGGCTCTTACATTAGGAGAGAGGCAACGGTTGTTTGCGTTCCTCTAATTACTTCGCAGTTCCTATTTTTAGGTAGGTTGTTTTCAGCTGGTGTTCGTTGTGGGTGGTTGTTACTGCTCTGTGTTGTTTGTGGTTCTGTCAACCAGATAGTCCCCTTGTATTCGGTTTTTCCCTTTCCCACGGTTTTGTGTGTTGTTTTGTTTTTGGATTGTTTGTAGTGTTGCACGAACTGCTGTCATCAAAATTAAACATGTTGAACACTAACCCGCGCTGCATATGCTTTGGTGCCTTCGGCTTTGTCCTTCACGCCCTGCGAAGAATAGGGTACAATGACAGACTGCATTTCCAACCAAATTGTTTACAGCAGATTATTTCCACCTTATAATTCCACGTGTATCACAATTCCCAGTGGGTATCAGACGTTTACATACCTAAGTTTGACCGTGCCTTTAAACAGGCTTGGGAAATCCATGGCTTCACAACTCTGATACGGCTAATGCACATAATTGAAGCGCCAAATTGAGAGGTGTCCCTGTGAACGTAAGATTTCAAGCGCTAGGTACCTTCAAACTCAGTGCCTCTTGAGCTTGACACCCTATGGGAAAATCAAAGAAATCATGCCGAAGACCTCAGGAAAATTAAATTGTAGACTTCCAGCAAGTCTGGTTATTCCTTGGGAGCATTTCCCAAACGCGGCTGAAAGGGTACCGGGATGTTCCATGTGTAGAACATAGACAATAGTACGGCGACCGATAGACACAGCCATGGGAACACGTCAGCCTGTCAATCACGTATCGCTCAAGGAAGGAGACGTGTTGCTGTGTCTCCTAAGATGAGCGTACTTTGTTGGTGCGAAAGTGGCAATCTGTCAAGTCCCAGAACAACAGCAAAGGACCGCTGTGGAAGAATGCTGAGAAACGGTTTACAAAAGTAGCCTATATCCACAGTAAAAAACGAGTCCTATATGCGACATAACCTGAAAAGGCCACTAAGCAAGGAGAGAACGCCCCTGCCCTAAAAACACGCGCCATAAAAAAGTCCAGGACTACGGCTTGCATACTGCACATGGGTATGCACCACGAGATCCATCTGCAGACTTTGTTTGGAAATATGTCCTCCGTTGGTCTACCCTGAAACAAAAATGAAACTGGTTTTGGCCAAAAGAACCATCATTATGTTTGGAAGAAAAAAGGGGGATGCTTGCAAGGCCAAAGAACATCCATCCCAACGTGTAAAGGCACGGGGTTGGCAGCATCATGTTGTGGGGATGCCCTTTGCTGCTAGGATGGGACGGGTGCACTTCACCAAAAAAGATGGCATCCGAGAGGTATAAAATTAAATGTGGATTATTGAGCAACATTATCAAAACGAGCCAGTCCAGGGAAATTAAAGCTTGGTTGCAAATGGGATCGTTCCAAATGAACAATGACCCCAAAGCATACTTACCAAAAGTTGTGGCAAAAGGCTTAAGGCACCAAAACAAAGTCAAGACGTATATTTGGAGACGTGGCATCACAAAGCTCTGATCGAAATCCTATTGGAAAATTTGTGGGCAGAACTTTAAAGAAGCGTTGTCGAGCAGGAGGTCCTACAACCGTGAACTCGGAGTTAGACCAGCTCTGTTTCAGGAGGAATGGGCCAAAATTTCACCCAACTTATTGTGGGCAATCTGTTGTGGATTAGAAGGCTAAGTGAACCCGAACGTTTGACTCCAGTGTTACAAACAAAGTTAAAAGAGGCAATGCACAAACTATACTAATTGAGTGTAATGTTACCTCTCCTTTGGGTAGGGGGAGTATTTTTGAAATACGTTCCCCCCTTCATGAAAAAAAGCGTGCGACCAAAGTAAACTGCCTTTACTTTCTACTCAGCCCAGAGACTGGAATATGCATATATTTTGTAGATTTGGATAGAAAACCCACTAACTACAGTTCTAAAACTGGTTTAAATGGTTTGGTGAGGTAATCAGAACGTGATAGGGCAGAGTGGAAAACCCGGAGGACACAATTCAACCCCCACGTGTGCGTAAAAAAATTCCGCCTACCACTCATTGCAATGATGCTAGTCACTTTTATTCGAGGCCAATCTCGCAGATTGCAAGTTCCTAGGGCTTCCAGACTATATGTCAATGCAGTCTTTGAGACGATTCTTAGGCCTGGAGTTTTTTAGAGAATTTTCCCAAAATTTTACTTTTTCTCGGTGAGAGCTTCCCATTCATTGGCTGGGTAGTGTTCCAAAGTGCGTGGAAGAGAGCCGCGTGTCTTGGTATTGTTTCTTGCGGTAAATGACCAATAACGGATTCTCCTGTCTTAATTGTTTTTTGGTTTATTTTACGGTATCTAGGGGTCACCTAAGAAGGTATTGAAGTTATAAACCGTTTGTTTGACTTGTTTGCGAAAAGTTTTATTAAGGGAACGTTTGGAGATTGCACTTGTAGCATTTGAGTGGAAGGAAAACTGGGGTGGATTATTGACTCGAAGCGCGCGCTCGCTAAACTTGGAGTTTTTATGGATAAAGAAGGTTAAAATCGAGACAAAGGAGCCATGTTGGTGATGTGAACTTGGACCGTTTTTGCGAAGTGGGCCAACAGAAAATAAGCAGATATCAAAGGGAACGCTTTTTCTTGAATATCGTGCGATATTGTCTGACTTTCCGTTTTCGCACCTGCCCTGGTTAAATATGTTTGGTGGTCGTGTGTGTTGTCTTGCGGGGGGCTGTCCTGCAGAGTAATCGCATGGTTTGCTTTCGCCGTAAAAGCCTTTTGAAATCTGAACACAGTGGCTTGGATTAACAAGAAGTGAAGGCTTTATTTTGATGTATTTACACTTGTGATTTAATGCAAAGTTAAATATTATAAATACTGGTTAGTTGTTGAAATTTTTGGCGCTCTGCAGAGTTTCACAAGATGTTGCTGAATCCGTCCCTCCTGCCCATAGAGAAGTGTTTAAGTTTTTAACTTCTGACTCCACGGGTATTGATTAAATAATAAACGGCTCGAAATAATCATCTCATCTGCCTATTATGTCTGCAACATTTCCATTCTTAAAATAAAGTGGGTTGATCCCTAACTGACCCCTACCAAAAAACGGAGGGAATGTTTTTACACGAGGATAAATCGTCAGGAATGTGTGAAACTGTAGTTTAAAGATGTATCTTGGCTAAAGGTGTATGACAATGTAAAGCTCCGACTTCAAACTCGTAATATATAGAAAGTATACATACATATACAATACGGTCCAAAGTTGGAACAGCGGAGCTACTACTCATTTCAAAGGTTTTTTCTTATATTTTTACTTAATTTCTTCAGATTGTACTGACGAATAGATTAGGTGAAGACAGTATCCACCTATGAAAACCACTATATATGGATTAGTCATGGAAGGTACCAAAAATAATGTTAGAACGAAATCAAAATAATGATACTTTTAATATTGGTGTAATGTCCTTCAAATAGTAGACCATTTGGGTCTTATGTAGCTTGCCTATACTCTTTGGGCATCCCTTAACCAGCAACTTCAACCGGGAAATATGCTTTGTCTTTGTTACTTTTCCAACAGTTCCTTGAGGAGTTTCCCACATTACGTCTGTATGCTGGCCCTTGTTGGAGTGCTTTTTTCCCTTCACTCTGCGGTCCCAAACTGCATGCCCAAACTCAATCTCAATTGGGTGAGGTCAAGGTGATTCGTGCAAGGCCAGGTATGACCTGAATGCACAGCACTCCGATCAACTCTCGCCTTCTTTGTCAAATAGCCCTTACAGTGCAGCCTGGAGGTTTGTTTGTTGGGTTCAGCGTCCTGGTTAAAAAAATCAAAAAGCTAGTGGGACTTCAAGAGCAGTAACCGGAGCTGTGGATAGGCGATACTCCGCTGGCAGAAAGGTGGCTGTGGTACCGATGGCTGGTTAAGTGTGCCTTTGATATTCTAAAATAAAATCACTGACATGGTCCCCCGTAGCAAAGCTCCCACATTGCATCATCACATCATCAATGTGAGCCTACGCGTGTGCTCCTACCGCCCTTGCCAGTTGGTCACACATGACACATGTGGAGATTCATCTCTCCCGTCACGGCTACTCTGCATCTCACAAAGAGACCACGGTGAATGGAACCAAAGTAATCTCAATTGGACTCATTATGAGCGCAAAGGACAGAATTTCCGACCAGTCTAGATGTCCGTGTCCTCGTGGTTCCTTGGGCGCGCAAGGGGGCAAGGTCCTGTTCTTATTATTGGAGGGCCTTCTTTAGTAATGGATTTCTTTTGCGGAGCGAAATAGTCCAGTAGGCCATCGAGGAACTGTACTTGCAAACGCGGTCGCTCTGAACATTGAAGTTGATATGTGTCTTAACGGTTGGAACTCTGAAGCTGATTTATTTAGGCATGCAAAATACTGCAGTGAGACGTTGGAACTCTAATTCGACTTTTTGATCGCTCTGCACGTCAGATGTAGACTTCTGGGTCTTACCATTCCTACGCGGTCTGTCAATGAGAAGCCAGTTGTCATCATTGCACTTGCGCTGGTCTTTTTGCGAGCTGCTGTTGGTGGCTCACTCAAGAGAAACTTTGAAGTTATTGGAAATAGTGTTCCGAATTGGACGTCCTTTCATTCATCTTTTACGAGTTCAGTCGGTATGACTGGTAATTTCGTTTACTTATGTTTGAGGCTGTTCTTTCTCTTGCCTATAATAAATTTTGGGAAAACCCCCCCCTTTTTTTTTGGTCTTTTACCAGAATAGGGCTACTTTATCAGAATGTAGATGAATACTATTTTTGATATGTCTAAAACCTTTCTGGGTTACTGACATGATTTCTTTATCGGGTTACTTTCATAGTTTGTGATAATCTCTTCAACTACTTATGGTATGAAATGAGAGTTTTAAAAAATTAAGAAACCGGGGGGCAATGAGGTGAGGTGTGTCCAAACATTTTGACTACGGTACCTATACATAATCTCAGCACCAAAAAGAGAAACGTCTCTTCACTTTCAACTGCGTTATATTTTCAGAAACGTTACATGTGTCGGAACTAACCTGTGTAAATATTTGTATGAAATAACAAGATTTCAACGAACTGGAGACATAAACTGAACAGTTTTCACAGACATGTGACTAACAGAAAATTGATTTCAGTGTGTCCGGAAAACTAAGCGGGGCGTCAAAATCAAAAAGTAGACCGTCATGTATTCTGGTGTGGCCACACCAGCTGCATAGTATTGAGGCCGTGCATTGCTCCTCCTCGCATGCGGACTGCACCGGATTTTGCCACCTTCTTTTGCTTGAGAATGTACCCTCGTGCGTTACTCCAGTCCCTGGCTGGGCCTTCCTTTCTCACCTAAGAGGCACTTGCAGAATGGCCTAGCCCACACCTCCGATCCAAACAGGTTTCCGCAGACGTGCTTCAAATTGTGGGAATTGGAGATCCGGGCTCTGTGCTGGGCCACGCAGAACATACTGGACAGTGCCTGTCGCAGGAAAATCACACCGACAGGAGAACCGGAACGAGCAGTTCATGAACTGGTGGTCATTGGTCGATGCGGAGGGGTCATCGTCAAGGATGAGCTGCATGAGAAGGCGTACCCACATGAGAGAGGATGTCTTCGCCTTAACGCACAGGTGTTAAGATTGCCCTGTCGAAGCGATCGACATCTGAAGCTAGTCCGATATATGCCTGTACGACATTCCCGCACGCCAGACCAGACCTTCCACCCTCCAACCGATCCCTCGCCCCAGAGTACCGGTCCGAGGTGAACGCTCATGTCTCTGTATTCGACGATAAACGCAATCTGACCAGTCACCCCTGGGTGAGATAAAAAAACCCCTGCGACTGTCAGTGAGAGGAAGGCACTTTTTTTGCCAGTTCCTGTTGTCCAAGTGCGACGGTGGGTTTTTTGCCGCATGAGGGCAAACATTGTTGCCGGGTATGTCCTGGTGAGGCGACGCTGCCTTACAAACACAGAGCCTCGCAAGCCTCAGTCCAACCTCTCTCAGCCTCTTTGCGGAACCAGCTGAGCCACTGATCGTGGCGGACGTGTTGCGTTCCTGGTGTATAACTCGGTGCAGGCTCGTGGTTTGTTGTCATCTTCTGTACATGGCGCCCCAGCAGCCGGTGGTGTGATGGTTCGGATGTAAGCCGATCCTGTGCAGGGTGTGTGTTAAGGCAACAGTGTTTGTTTTTAAAAATGCGGGCGTGGTGTTGCGTCACATCGGATCTGGCTGAGGACGATCAGAAGTCTGTTCGCGTCCTGTTTCCCTGGTAGCACTAGTCTAAGGCGTCCTCAACAGTAGCGGACATCCTGCAATGTTGAATTGCCCTGGCACACCTTGCAGTCTCATGCCTCCTTGCAGCATGCTACTAATGGTAACTTTCACGGGGCCGATCGAGCAGAGACCCTGGCGCATACTTCTTTTGGTGTTTTTTCCAGAGGTGAGTTAGATAAGGCGGCCTATCTGTGTAAGATGTCCTAAGTTTTCATACTGTACCTATTAATTGCCTACCATCGTTGGTAGGGACTGTTGAGTGTCTTAGAATGACCCAGGCCCGTGGTCCACAGCGTGAATGTTTTTCATTAATTGTTTTATGGTTTCATTGGAACAAGTCATGGAAAACCAGTGTTGTAAACCATTTACAGTATGAAGATTCTCAAGAAGCTGTATTTGGATTTTACCCAAATTCCTCTTTGGAACAGCAAGACACCGTCCCTGAACATGCACGCCGTCTTTTTTGTTTGTGTTTTTGTTGAAGTTTACATTAACCAATACACAGTACAACTATATATTATTAATATATATATTAATATATATATATAATGATATATATGTCACCGGCCGAGGCACGACCCCGAGGCACGACCCAACATCATCATCTAAAGTTTGGCCGATAACACAACGGGTGGGTAGGCCTATCCACCGACAATCAAGACGAGACCCGCCTATAGGGAGGACCGGAGTCAGAGACCTGTCCGGTGTGTGTGGCCAGGACACACACCTCTCCCTCCAATCGTTACGATCAAGACCAGAAGGAGATGCATTGTGGACTAACATGGGAAAAAGAGAAAGAACAGAGCACGGTCCCCATTTCTCATCAGAAACCTGGGCTGCAGTGGAAGCAAGGTTGAGAGTGTCCTGGTGTCCACCATCATCCAAGACAAACTAACATGGTCCCCAAGGCACACGCATGGATCAGTCGTAAGCGTGCCACAACGAGCAAAACCTCTTCCTCCCCCCCGCCTCAGGAGCGCCCTGAAAAAGATATTTGGCAAAAGGGTCCTCACGGATGCGTCAAAGGTTCTAGTACAGGGCGCGTGCAGCCATCCGAAAGCATCGCTGCACTGGCTTGCAATCAAACTGGCCTGGATGGACACCTGCTGCAGCCCTCCGATCCGCGATGGCACTTACAATCATCGAGGCGTAGTGGCCCAGCCCGGCCCATACACAGAGCTCACTGGCCCAAGCGTTCCTGCATCCAGAGACCTCTAACCAGGCGGTGTCAGAGGAAGCCCTGCTAAAAAGTGTGATCCAAGACTCCAAATGCCTGCACCCCTAGTCATAGACTGTTCTCTCTCTGTCGCGCTACACATACGCACGGTATCAGAGCGCGCAAAGTTAGGTCCAAGAGGCGTCTTAAAATCAGCTTCTTCTCTAACCCCAGAGCCATATAGACTCCTGACCATTACTACTCAACAGGCTACGCGCCGACCGATTGCGCTTTTTGCCCTGCCCCCCCTCTCCACCCCACTGCAATCTCTGGTGTTGTCAACTATGCATCTGTCACTTTTTAATGTAACTCTACCGTACACTGTACAATATTACTACCGCTGCTTACTCCAACAACCCCGGTGCCCCCGCCAATTGACACTCTGTACCGGCCGGCCTCTGTATATATATATGTTAATCTTCCATTTTTTAACTTGTGCTCTTTAACCGGTACTTTTATATTGTAATATCTCTTATTCGTAGATCTGTTAGTTATTTGTGAAACTGCACTGTTGGTTAGCCGGGCTTCGTAAGTAAGCATTTCACTGTAAGAAGGTCTGACCACTGGCTTGTAGTTACCGGTTACGCATGTGAACTATATTATAATTTTTTTGATGTTGTTGAATGATACTGATATAGTTGGTGCGCAAAGCCCGAGTGGCACAGGTCGCGAGGTCCTAAAGGCAGCCAGGGGGCTACCTGGCGACCGTCAAGTGGTTTATGGCGTCACTAGCAGCCCTGGTTCAATCCAGGTCTCTGAGTCACAGAACCGGCCGGTCGATTGGCGAGTCCCATAGAGGGCTGCGCAACAATGGCGCCCAGCCGTGGTTACGGTTTGGTCTGGGTAGCCGTCATTGCTAAAAATAAGATTTGTTCTTTAACTGACCTTGCCTAGTTAAGAACTATTAAATTTTTTAAAGTATGAGGTTCGAAGAAAGTGGGCAGCAATTTATTTTTACAACCGATGCAGGAATGTAGGACCTCGCTCTCGTCCTGTTGGTGGTTGAACAGTTTTTACAGAAAGGAACGTTTTTGCTGTCGTGTGAGAGATTAGCTCCTTTTGCTTTTTCTTCGTCTGATGACGTTGGCGTGGTAGCTAGGCGTCCATAAACAGCTCAGCTTGACTGACTGAGAACTAGTAGCTATCTCTCACCGCAAGGTTTAGGCTGAACCCTGGGCCTAGCTTGCTTAGACAGGCCTGATAGTACAACCAAATTAGCTGTTTTCGTACGCTGCAAAACGTAAGAATTGCTGAGCGTCTCCTTCGTCGCTTTTTAGCTCAAACCCACGTTCCCTTTGTCGTGTTGAATAATCTGACCACGGCTTTTTCAGGTCACGAAAGATAAACTGTGCTTTCGAACCAATATGCGACCAAATAACAGAGAGACTTGGCAGCGTCGCGTACAGGGAACCCGAGGCTAACCATGGAGCTCCGACCGAACAGGACTCCTCCGAGGCTACTGGCGCCATACCGGTATATTTGCTGGAGGTGATCGGCTTGGGTCCCTTCTCCATTTAGTTAACCTAACTGTGTTCACCACTTTTTGTGTTCAGATAACCTGAGTTTAGGTCTCTATGGCACCTGCACAGGGTCAGTGAGTGTGGAAGGTATCAGGCTGTAACTATGTCGAGCATATCAACCTCAGCCCCTGGTGCGTCGTGCTCGTGGTAGGCGATTCGGTCGTTTTGTTCTTCCTTCGGGTAAATGCAATGTGGACCCGTAGCTGCATTCACAATGTTCCAGCATGGAACTTATGTAGCTTCGTTTATACCCAGTGCCTCCCTTCAGCTAGCCAATAGTTTTGCATGGAGCATCTATTCAGGCTAGCTCGCGATGCTAGCTGCCCGCTTGTCCAAGGCTAATTCGCAGCAGGCATCTGACTGAGATCTGTCAGGGTCGTCCGCCTGTTTTTGAAGAGGGGAACAGGGTGTACATCGTGGGAAAGGTAACTGAGCAGGTTTTGACTGCTGGGCGCCCCATACCCAGCCGTCGTGTCCCGCGTTCAAAACAAAGGTGTTATTGAGGCCAGGCTGCGCCATACCTCTTGCTCCGGGTGTGGTGTCCTGTGTGGTTACGGGGGGCGGGTGTTACGACTTGCCGCTTGAAGTCAGGGCAGTCCGAAACCCCTCTCTCTGGGCGCTGCGTGCTCGATGATATAGCTGGAATTGCTAGCTGCTACCTGGCTCTCTCCACCTTCGGTGGAAGGGTTGTCAAGCTGTTGCGTGCTTCTTTGCCGTTCTTTTGTACGCCACTACGGTCACATCATTTTGTTGGCTAAGTACCTGACACGGTTAGCCCTACCGTCGTTGCTAGAAGAGAGACCGAGCGATAATGCGAAGCTATTCACATGTTTTCTTGTTTCAGCTTTAACACCGCCGCCTCTTGTTTAGCTATGAATGCTAGGTCTGTTCGGTCAAACACCCACGTTAGGCTATGCCTACACAATGAGTGCATGTCATAATGCGCGATGTGAATGTTGGTTCCTTCATCAACCAATGCAACTGTGCCGGGATATGACGGTGGCGCTGTGGGATAACAGATGGTCCAATGAATCAGCGTAGTTGCGATTGATGGAAGTAGGGTCAAGAGAGGGGAGCACGAATGGCAGTATCTTGGAAGCAGGTCTGCCAGTTTTTATTATACTCAGTGCCGCGTATCCCGGCGGAAATCAATATGCGTCAGCAGCAGCTCTGGAACGAGTTCCTGCAGTTTTCCAAAGTAACGCTGCCTGGTGATAGCTTAGAGCCTCAGTGCTTCACTATAAGTGCGACCAGTATTTTTCTGAAATACTGCCGGGGAGGACATTATCCAGTTCAGTCGGTCAATCTGATCTTAAGATTATAACCTGTTCTTATCGTTAATGAAGATATAAAGGGTGACAAATTCCAGTTTTTCCATCGATTTAGTCTGAACAGGCACACTGGCTGATAGGAAAACAACTAGTATTACAGCAAGCTCCAGACAAGCGAACAGAACTGTCCGATCTGACAGTATGACGCATTCAGTGGTCCTGGTAGAGTAATGGAGCAAGAAGAGAACTAGCAATCTGAAGATTTAAAAGCAGGAACAAGTAGTGTATATGTGAAATACTTAACGATAATGAGAAAAGAATATAAGGACGATGATTGGAGATTGGTAACTACATAATATACTTATAGAACCTGAACCTAACTGTAAATAGTTTCTCAGAGAATTCGTTTCTTCAGGATTGGCTCTGTCTTTGGCCGCTTCTCCATGAACTCTGGCCGGGGAGGTTGAAGTTTTGTCTTCACAATAGAGCATGGCTCTTGATGGTAGGAACGTGGATGCAACATTTATTGCTGGCTGTCCAAAGATCATTGATATTTGGTGAAGAACACTCTCTATGACTGTTGCGACTTACTTCCAGGTAAGGGCACATGGAATAGCAAAAGACGCTAATGCTTACGCCAGGTTTCGTGTTTGGGCGCCAAAGTCGTTCCTCTTTGCAAAGTTGGGTCAACCGACTAGGCTCCATCTTCGGTGACTAAGCAGCGTGTCTCCAGATGTTTTCCATTCTTCGCAAGATGGATTGGGGCATGTTTTTTGGACGAAGCTCTCTTTAGCAGCATTGCTCCATTTTTCCTGCTAGCGTCTGCGCCTCAAGTAGTGTCCTCTGACCGAATAACTTGGAATGAACGTTGTCGATTCCGCGACGCTCTTGGCGAGTCAATTTTGGCCGGTCAATGCTTTTTTGCAGGAATTGCAGGGCTGACTCTAGCAGGCAGCTACAAGTGGTCCTGGCCTCTCAGGCATCCTTGGACCAGGTGTCCACTTGAATATGGTCAAGTTTCCAATGGACAAAGGCCAGGCCAAAGGTTCAGGTCAGTTGGATCTTCGAACCCTTGTCTTTGCCAGCGGGAGGACAAACAGGGCATTTTGTCTTTCAAGAAATAAAAAAGGAATTTCAATGAACAGTCATTTTCAGCACGACCCTTTCCTAGGCAGGACAGGGAGTCATGGACATTTCAAACACTGCGAGCGAAATTGCTGTGTACTAACATGTTATATGGTCTTGTCTCCTGGCAGACATAACCCCTCACAAACTGCTTCATCGTTGTCTACTCTGACGGTGAAAATATGCGAAAGTATCATAATATCGGTTTTGTGAGCCGGGTACTTCAACAGTAAGGGGGAATCATATCCAAAGGCTTGTTGTGGGGCGTGGGTGGTGATGCAATTGATCGGTGGGGCAGCTTTGAGTCAACCTAGCAGCCAATTGCAAACTCGGCCGCGTGCAGCAGCAATTTTTTAACTTTTGGTATGGCGATATTGACACCTCCGCCAGCCTAGTTCAGGGTCCTGGCCAAAGGTCTGTAGTTTGGGTTTGTTGTCGGGCGTGTGCGTCTGGTGCGATTGCAGAAGAGAATGTGTTGGGCCGACGAGCTGGTTTGTTGGGGTGTTGCCGAGGGCAGGTGTACAACAGTTGTCTTATTGGGCATGACCAACCGCCGCCGTGGACCGGAGTGCAGAGCTCGTGTGTCGTATACCATCGGGCTCAGCGTCCGCGAGCGCTCGCGTTGCTGATTTCTCGCTTTCAATTGGAGGGATCAAGGAATGTTCGAAGCGTTTTTGCTTTCCACAGGATGTGTTGCCATAGTATGGATCTTAACAGAGTAGTCTGACTCTAATGGCAAAGCAGCTTTACATGTCCATGATTGGACCGCATCAATGGACAGGGTGAACAAGCTTCCAACACTGGGTCTAGGATCTGTGTTAAACCGAAGTAGTTGCCCATGGTGCTAAACGTTATCTTCTGCCGGTGTTGTGAGTATACTCATGTGTGCGTCACATTTTGTCCTAGAGCCATACCTTGGGCATGTAATACTTCTCGGTGCTCATAAAGCCTTCCCATGTCATTTTTCTGTGCGGTCCTAGATCTGTAGCACTTAGGTGATTGTGTCGGCAATCGTGTGGTAATTGGCAATGAGACTACCCCTCCTGCCGCTAAACTCATATTCTTCCTGGGAGCTCCTACCTTCTGAAGCCGATGTGGTGACATTGAGGGCATACCCAACACGGTGGGGCAAGTCAGAGAGGCCTTCATGGTTTTTCGTCTGTTGATGTTGCTCTAGTCCGATTCGCGTAAGTTGCTTCTCCGGCTGCCAATTGAAAAGAGGAATTAGCAAAGGGTGCAGTTCGGATTTTTATTGTGTGATTGTGCTCTATGTACCATTGTGTGATTGTGCTCTATGCACCATTGTGTGATTGTGCTCTATGCACCATTGTGTGATTGTGCTCTATGCACCATTGTGCGATCGTGCTCTATGCACCACATTGCGAGAGAGAGTAAGTCCTATCCTTATGGATCTGACCTCAGCAGCTGTCTGGAAAACTGGATGACTTCTGCTCCACCGATAACGCCACCCAACAATGAAATCTGACCAAATGAAATCAACACAGTTGAGAAAACAGGGTTGTGTAAACGAGGCATTCCATTGAGCTTTAATTACAACTCAACACTAAGTCAATATGTCATTTTCAGCCTTTTTTTCCAATCCACTTCACATCATATAGCTACAAAATTGACTTTTGTGCATGTAAAAAAAAAAATATGATTAAAGCATTTTTCAATTGAATGCAGGAGCAATGGTTGTTGCTGTTAAAGGATGAGATAAGCTGTTTGTTTGGCAACATTTGATAGCTTTTTGCCTACATTTGACTCCTGCATACATTTTAAAAACACAAAACAAAAAAACACACATCACATCACATCATCTAGCTACTACTCCTGCCACATGATTCAAACCATCAACCATGTGGTACTACTCTAGCCTGAGGGGGGTTAGTATCAAGGGGCGAAGTGATGAAACTGAAGAGACCTTACTACTAAAATGTGATGAACGCTCCGCCACTGACTGAGCCTCCTCTAGACGTCTAGCTCTAGTGCATCTGTGAGAGCAGATGAATGGGGAGGAGTGTTTGATAAATTGGGTCACACGAACATGGGGCTTCTGGGTAATGTGGTGAAAGCGCTTGAGGAGTTGCAGTTGGAACGGTACAAAACCTGTCTTCCTTTATTTATTTATTTATTTATTTTAGGAGGTAGATCAGCTTTAATATCGAGGAAAGATTGTAGCTTCCATCAATGTAATTGTCTCCATCATTTCCAATCCCCCATATATTTTGGGGGTAAATATTTATATTAATATATATACAGCTGAAGTTGGAAGTTTACATACACTTAGGTTGGAGTCATTAAAACTCGTTTTTCAACCACTCCACACATTTCTTGTCAACAAACTATAGTTTTGGCAAGTCGGTTAGTACATCTATTTTGTGCATGACTGTCACGTTCCTGACCTGTTTTCTGTTGTTTTGTATGTGTGTGATGGTCAGGGCGTGAGTTTTGGGTGGGCATTCTATGTTGTGTGTTTCTATGTTGGTTTAGGGTTGCCTGGTATGGCTCTTAATTAGAGGCAGGTGTTTTGCGTTCCTCTAATTAAGAGTCATAYTTAGGTAGGTTGTTTCACTGTGTTCGTTGTGGGTGGTTGTTACCTGTCTCTGTGTTTGTGTTCTGCACCAGATAGGTCTGTATCGGTTTTCACGGTTTGTTGTTTTGTTTTGTTGTTTGTAGTGTTCACTTGTCATCAAATTAAACATGTTGAACACTAACCGCGCTGCACTTTGGTCCTCTCCTTCACCCCTGGAAGAAAGCCGTTACAATGACAGAATACATTTTTCCAACAATTGTTTACAGACAGATTATTTCACTTATAATTCACTGTATCACAATTCCAGTGGGTCAGACGTTTACATACACTAAGTTGACTGTGCCTTTAAACAGCTTGGAAAATCATGGCTTCAGAAGCTTCTGATAGGCTAATTGACATAATTTGAGGCAATTGGAGGTGTACCTGTGGATGTATTTCAAGGCCTACCTTCAAACTCAGTGCCTCTTTGCTTGACACCATGGGAAAATCAAAAGAAATCAGCCAAGACCTCAGAAAATAAATTGTAGACTTCCACAAGTCTGGTTCATCCTTGGGAGCAATTTCCAAACGCCTGAAGGTACCATGTTCATTTGTACAAACAATAGTACGCAAGTATAAACACCATGGGACCACGCAGCCGTCATACCGCTCAGGAAGGAGACGTGTTCTGTCTCCTAGAGATGAGCGTACTTTGGTGCGAAAAGTGCAAATCAATCCCAGAACAACAGCAAAGGACCCTGTGAAGATGCTGGAGGAAACAGGTACAAAAGTAGCTATATCCACAGTAAAAACGAGTCCTATATCGACATAACCTGAAAGGCCACTAAGCAAGGAAGAAGCCACTGCTCTAAAACCGCCATAAAAAGCCAGACTACGGCTTGCAACTGCACATGGGGACAAGATCATACTTTTTGGAGAAATGTCCTCTTGTCTGATGAAACAAAAATAGAACTGTTTGGCCATAATGACCATCATTATGTTTGGAAGAAAAAAGGGGATGCTTGCAAGCCAAAGAACACCATCCCAACCGTGAAGCACGGGGGTGGCAGCATCATGTTGTGGGGATGCTTTGCTGCAGGAGGGACTGGTGCACTTCACAAAATAGATGGCATCATGAGGTAGGAAAATTATGTGGATATATTGAAGCAACATCTCAAAACATCAGTCAGGAAGTTAAAGCTTGGTTGCAAATGGATCTTCCAAATGAACAATGACCCCAAGCATACTTCCAAAGTTGTGGCAAAATGGCTTAAGGACAACAAAGTCAAGGTATTGGAGTGGCCATCACAAAGCTCTGACCTCAATCCTATTGAAAATTTGTGGGCAGAACTGAAAAAGCGTGTGCGAGCAAGGAGGCCTACAAACCTGACTGAGTTAGACCAGCTCTGTCAGGAGGAATGGGCCAAAATTCACCCAACTTATTGTGGGAATCTTGTGGAAGGCTACCCGAAACGTTTGACCCATGTTAAACAATTTAAAAGGCAATGCTACCAAATATACTAATTGAGTGTATGTTAACCTCTCTTGGGTAGGGGGCAGTATTTTGACGTCCGGATGAAAAGCGTGACAAAGTAAACTGCCTGTTACTCAGGCCCAGAAGCTAGGATATGCATATAATTTGTAGATTTGGATAGAAAACACTCTAAAGTTTCTAAAACTGTTAAAATGTCTGTGAGTATAACAGAACTGATATGGCAGGGGAAACCCGGAGGACAAATCAACCCCCCCCCAAAAAAAAATTCAGCCTACCACTATTTTCAATGGCTATCACTTTTATTATAAGGCCAAGTCCTCCCAGATTGCAGTTCCTAGGGCTTCCACTATATGTCAACAGTCTTTAGAAAGAGTTTCAGGCTGGTTTTTTGAAGAATTTTCCCAAAATTTTACTTTTTCTAGGTGACTCCCATTTTGGCTGTAGTGTTTCCAAGTGCGTGGAAGAGAGCGCGTTCTTTGGTATTTTTCTTCGGTAAAGACAATAACGATTCTCCGTCTTAATTTTTTTGTTTATTTACGTATTAGGGTACCTAAGGTTTGATTATAAACGTTGTTTGACTTGTTTGGAAAAGTTTATTAGTAACGTTTGGGATTCATTTTGTATGCATTTTGATGGAAGGAAACTGGGTGGATTATTGACTGAAGCGCGCCAGCTAAACTGAGTTTTTATGGATATAAAGAAGGTCATTATCGAACAAAAGGACCATTTGTGATGTAACTGGGACCTTTTGGAGTGCCAACAGAATAAGATCATCAAAGGGAAGGCATTTTTTTATATCGCTATTTCTGACTTTCGTTTCGCACCTGCCTGAGGCGACCCTTACGGGCCCAAAGACAAAACCATGCGACTTTACGTCTGAGGACAGACACCCCGTCAATACCAGAAAGACACCCAACGCACATACACACCACACTTACATACCCACGCAGCCGGTAGCGAAGACGACCAAGTCGCCAGCACTGAAGTAGCGGATATCAACCCAAATAGCCTTGCCTTGCGCATGATGCCTCATATTCCTGTTCCGGCACTCCAAAGAGTAGACCCTACATCACAAATGTCCTTTTGTTCGCGATAATGACCCTCTTTATATATATAAAACTCAGTTTAGCTGGCGCGCATTCAGTCAATAATCCCACCAGTTTCCTTCCATCAAAATGCATACAAATGAAGAATCCCAAACGTTACTAATAAACTTTTCCAAACAACGTCAAACACAACACGTTTATACCATCAATCAACCATTCCAATGTCACACTATACTAAATACAAATAAAACATAAGACGGAGAAAATCGTTATTGCTTTACCGAGAAAATACCAAAGAACGCGCTCGTCTTCACGCCACTTGGAAACACTACAGCCAAAATGGAGTCACCAGAAAAAGTAAAATTATCTGGAAGAAAATTTTGACAAAACAGCCTGAAACTCTTTCTAAAGACTGTTGACATATAGTGGAACGCTAAGAACTGCAATCTGGGAGACTTGGCATATATAATAAAAGTGATAGCCATTGAAAATAGTGGTAGGCTGAATTTTTTTTGGGGGGTTGATTTGTCCTCCGGGTTTCCCCTGCCATATCAGTCTGTTATACTCACAGACATTTTAACAGTTTTAGAAACTTTGTAGAGTGTTTTCTATCCAAAATCACAAATTATATGCATATCCTAGCTTCTGGGCCTGAGTAACAGGCAGTTACTTGTCACGCGCTTTGCATCCGGACGTCAAAATACTGCCCCCTACCCAAGAGAGGTTAACATACACTCAATTATATTTGGTAGCATGCCTTTTAAATTGGTTTAACATGGGTCAAACGTTGCAGCCTTCCGACCAAGATTCCCACAATAAGTTGGGTAATTTGTGCCCATTCCTCCTGACAGAGCTGGTCTACTCAGTCAGGTTTGTAGGCCTCCTTGCTCAACCACGCTTTTTCAGTTCTGCCCACAAAATTTCAATAGGATTGAGGTGCAGAGCCTTGTGGAGCCACTCCAATACCTTGACTGTTGTCCTAAGCCATTTTGCCACAACTTTGGAAGTATGCTTGGGTCATTGTTCATATTGGAAGATCCATTTGCAACCAAGCTATTAACGTCCTGACTGATGTTTGTAGAGTGCATTCATATATCCACATAATTTCCTACCTCATGATGCCAATCTATTGTTGTGAAGTGCACCAGTCCTCCTGCAGCAAAGCATCCACAACATGATGCTGCCAACCCCGTGCTTCACGGTTGGGATGGTGTTCTCTTTGGCTTGCAAGCATCCCTTTTTCTTCCAAACATACATGATGTCATTATGGCCAAACGTTCTATTTTTCTGTTTCATCACAGACAAAGGTACATTTCTCCAAAAAGGTATGATCTTGTCCCATGTGCAGTTGCAAGCCGTAGTCCTGCCTCGTCTTCTATGCGGTCGAATTCTAGTAGCCAGTGGCTGTCTCCCTTCCGCTTTAGCGCGTGAACGCGAAGCTTTCACCGGCTGCTAGCGATGCAGCCGATTGAGACCGACCTCGGTTTCCTCCTACATATGCGCCGGAAGCCTCCCGCCTGAAGATCATTACGCATACTAAGCTCCTGCCGAACGTAGAATACCTGTTTGCCCACACCAGCTCTTGCCCACAAAGGTCCCGTCTGTGTTGTTCTGGGATTGAGAGTGTGGACACACTCTTTCCGGAGCAAGCCCGACAGCAGTTACGCTATCGCATCTACGTGAGCAGCAGGAACACGTCTCTTCGCGCGCGAGCAGGGGTATAACTGCAGGCCCTGCACTAGGCCAAGAGGTTCTGAACGATAGACTGCAGTACATCAGTTGTTCTAGTAAGCAAAATGGACGAATGTCCTCTGTCAGCGTCCTCCTGTACGTAAGATTAGCTTCCAATTAAGAGAGCGATTCTGCGCGGAGAGACGTATACAACTTGCTATCACTCTGTCTGAAGATCCTCCGACTTGCGTGATGATTCTATCTGAGACCGAGACAGTAGGCAACGCGTCTCTGAGTATGACCCTCCCCATTATCGGGGGGGTATCAAGCAACCCAGAGAAGGCACCTGAGTTTGAAGGTCCTAAGCGCGTTGAAATCTACTAATCCAGGTACACCTCTCAATTGCGCTTACAATTATGTGCATTAGCCTATCCCAGAGTCTGAAGCCATGATTTCTCCAAAGCCGTTTAAAGGCACCAGTCAAACTTATGTATGTAAACGTCTCCGATACCCAACCGGATTTGATACACGTGAATTATAAGGAAATAATCTGTCTGTAAACAAAATTTCTGGAAAATGCATTTCATTGTAACCTATTCTTCGCAGGCCGTGAAGACGGAGAGGCAACCAAAGTATGCAGCGCGGGTTAGTGTTCAAACATGTTTAATTTGATGACGCCAGTCGTGCACACTACACAACCAAACAAAACAAACACAAAACCGGAAAACATATTCATAGCAGCCGATACAGATCCCTAATCTGATGTCAGACATATCACACACCACAGATGCACAGCTAGCAGACTCACGCCACAACGAACACAGGTGAAACAACACTAACTTAAAATATGACTCTTCTCAATTAGAAGAACCAAAAATCACACTCGTTCTAATTAACGATCCATACCAGGGCAACCCTAAACCAACACCTAGACAACATCACCTATACACATATCACATGTCTCACCCTAACTCACTCATCGCCCTCACCATCATCCACACATAACAATACTACCACCCATCAACCGAAAAACATCACGGTCTCATCCTCTACCAATGCAACCGTGCTAATCATCCAGAAGCCCCCTCTACATCCTCACCCCTCTGCGAGTAACGCCGGGCGCAACCCACTCAACAAATGTCCACCTCCCCTTCCTTCTCGCCTCCTCCTCTATCACATCCCTACCATCCTCCCATCTACATCTCCTATATCATCCTCTATCACCTGCTCTACCATCCTCCCTCTATCATCCTCCTCTATCCTCTCGCCTCCTCCTCTATCATCTCCCTTACCATCCTCCCTCTATCATCTCCCCCATCCTCCCTCTATTATCCTCACCCTATATCCTCCCTCACCATCCTCCCTCTACCATATTCTCCTCTACATCCTCCTTCTATCATCCATCCCCTCTACATCTCCCTCTCACCATCCTCCCTCTATCATCCTCCCTCTATCCTCTCGCTCCTCCCCTTCTCCCCAGTAGTACGCAGTAATAAACTAACTGCAATACTGACACAGCCTGTCGCCTGTACATTGCTATATACTCCCTAATCTGCCATCCGCTTTT
>NC_036859.1:10959650-10997771 GCF_002910315.2 Salvelinus sp. IW2-2015 | reverse complement strand
TAAAGCCTTTTTGAAATCTGACACAGTGGCTGGATTAACAAGAAGTTAAGCTTTATTTTGATGTATTACACTTGTGATTTTATGAAAGTTAAATATTTATAATACTGTAGTTTGAATTTTGCGCTCTGCAATTTCACAGGATGTTGCTACCGTCCCTCCTGCCCATAAGAAGTTTTTAACTTCTGACCCACTGGGTATTGATTAAATAAATAAAAGCTGAAATAAATCATTCTCTCTGCTATTATTCTGACATTTCACATTCTTAAAATAAAGTGGTGATCCTAACTGACCTAAAACGGGGAATGTTTTACAAGGATTAAATGTCAGGAATTGTGAAAAACTGAGTTTAAATGTATTTGGCTAAGGTGTATGTAAACTTCCGACTTCAACTGTATATATAAATATACATACATATACAATACTGGTCAAAAGTTTGGACACGCCTACTCATTCAAAGGTTTTTCTTAATTTTTACTATTTCTACATTGTAGAATAATAGTGAAGACATCCAAACTATGAAATAACACATATGGAATCATGAAGTAACCCAAAAAATGTTAAACAAATCAAAATATACTTTATATTTGAAATTCTTCAAAGTAGACATTGTCTTGATGATAGCTTTGCATACTCTTGGCATTCTCTTAACCAGCTTCACCGGGAATGCTTTTCCAACAGTCTTGAAGGAGTTCCCACATACTGTATGCTGGGCACTTGTTGGATGCTTTTCCTTCACTCTGCGGTCCAACTCATCCCAAACCATCTCAATTGGGTTGAGGTCAGGTGATTGTGCAAGCCAGGTATACTGATGCAGCACTCCATCACTCTCCTTCTTGGTCAAATAGCCCTTACACAGCCTGGAGGTTTGTTTTGGGTCACTGTCCTGTTAAAAAACAAAAGATAGTGGGACTAAGTGCAAACCAGATGGGATGGCGTATCGCTGCAGAATGCTGTGGTAGCCATGCTGGTTAAGTGTGCCTTGAATTCTAAATAAATCACTGACAGTGTCCCCAGCAAAGCATCCCCACACCATCACACCTCCTTCTCCACGCTTCCAGGTGGGAACCACACATGTGGAGATCATCCGTTCACCTACTCTGCATCTCACAAAGACACGGTGAATGGAACCAAAAATCTCAAATTTGGACTCATCAGACCAAAGGACAGATTTCCACCAGTCTAATGTCCGTTCCTCGTGTTTCTTGGCCCAAGCAAGTCTGTTCTTATTATTGGAGTCCTTTAGTAGTGGTTTCTTTGCAGCAATTCAACCATGAAGACCTGATTCACGCAGTCCCCTCTGAACAGTTGATGTTGAAATGTGTCTGTAACTTGAACTCTGAAGCATTTATTTAGGATGCAATATCTGAGACTGGTAACTCTAATGAACTTATCCTCTGCAGCAGATGTAACTCTGGGTCTTCCATTCCTACGGCGGTCCTCATGAGAGCCAGTTTCATCATAGCACTTGATGGTTTTTGCGACTGCACTCAAAGAAACTTTGAGTTATTGAAATGTTCCGTATTGACCGACCTTCATATCTTTAGTAAGGATGAACTGTAATTTCTCTTTACTTATTTGAGCTGTTCTTGCCATAATATGGACTTGGTCTTTTACCAAATAGGGCTATCTTATCAAATGTAAAATATATTTTGATATGTTAAACACCTTTCTGGTTACTACATGATTCTTTATGGGTTACTTCATAGTTGTGATATCTTCACTATTATGTATGAAATAGTTTTTAAAAAATTAAGAAAAACCGTGGAATGAGTAGGTGTGTCCAAACATTTGACTGGTACCATACATAAACTCAGCAAAAAAAGAAACGTCCTCTCACTGTCAACTGCGTTTATTTTCAGCAAACTTAACATGTGTAAATATTTGTATGAACATAACAAGATTCAACAACTGAGACATAAACTGAACAAGTTTCACAGACATGTGACTAACAGAAATTGATTAATGTGTCCCTGAACAAACGGGGGGTCAAAATCAAAAGTAACAGTCAGTATCTGGTGTGGCCACCAGCTGCATTAAGTACTGCAGTGCATCTCCTCCTCATGGACTGCACCGGATTTGCCAGTTCTTGCTGTGAGATGTTACCCCACTCTTCCACCAAGGCACTTGCAAAATGGCCCTAGCCCTCACCCTCCGATCCAACAGGTCCCAGACGTGCTCAATGGGATTGAGATCCGGGCTCTTTGCTGGCCATCGCAGAACACTGACATTCCTGTCTTGCAGGAAATCACACACAGAACGAGCAGTCTGACTGGTGGCATTGTCATGCTGGAGGGTCATGTCAGGATGAGCCTGCAGGAAGGGTACCACATGAGGGAGGAGGATGTCTTCCCTGTAACGCACAGTGTTGAGATTGCCTGCAACGACATCAAGCTCAGTCCGATAATGCTGTGACACACCGCCCCAGACCAGACCTTCCACCTCCAAATCGATCCCGCTCCAGAGTACCGTCCTCAGTGTAACGCTCATTCTTTCGACGATAAACGCGAATCTGACCATCACCCCTGGTGAGAAAAACCGCGACTCGTCAGTGAAGAGCACTTTTTGCCAGTCCTGTCTGGTCCAGCGACGGTGGGTTTTTGCCCATAGGCAACATTGTTGCCGGTGATGTCTGGTGAGGACCTGCCTTACAACAGGCCTACAAGCCCTCAGTCCAGCCTCTCTCAGCCTATTGCGGACAGTCTGAGCACTGATGGAGGGATTGTGCGTTCCTGGTGTAACTCGGGCAGTTGTTGTCATCCTGTACATGGCCCGCAGGTGTGATGTTCGGATGTACCGATCCTGTGCAGGTGTTGTTACACGTGGTTTGCCACTGCGAGGACGATCAGCTGTCCGTCCTGTCTCCCTGTAGCACTGTCTAAGGCGTCTCACAGTACGGACATTGCAATTTATTGCCCTGGCCACATCTGCAGTCCTCATGCCTCCTTGCAGCATGCCTAATGTACGTTCACGCAGATGAGCAGAGACCCTGGGCATCTTTCTTTTGGTGTTTTTCAGAGGTAGTAGAAAGGCCTCTTTAATGTCCTAAGTTTTCATAACTGTGACCTTAATTGCCTACCATCTGTAAGCTGTTAGTGTCTTAACGACCGTTCCACAGGTGCATGTTCATTAATTGTTTATGGTTCATTGAACAAGCATGGAAAACAGTGTTTAAACCATTTACAATGAAGATCTCAGAAGTTATTTGGATTTTTACAAATTATCTTTGAAAGACACCGTCCTGAAAGACACCGTCTTTTTTTGTTTTTGTTGAGTTTACATTACAAATACACATACATATATATATATATATATATATAATATATATATATAATATATATATGCACGGCCAGGCACGACCCCAGGCACGACCCCAACATCATCATTAAATTTGCCGATAACACAACAGTGGTAGGCCTGATCACCGACAACAACGAGACAGCCTATAGGGAGGAGGTCAGAGACCTGTCCGTGTGGTGCCAGGACAACAACCTCTCCCTCAACGTGATCAAGACAAAGGAGATGATTGTGGACTACAGGAAAAAGAGGACAGAGCACGTCCCCATTCTCATCAACTGGGCTGCAGTGGAGCAGGTTGAGAGTTCCTTGGTGTCCACATCACCAACAAACTAACATGGTCCAAGCACACCATGACAGTCGTGAAGCGGGCACGACAAAACCTATTCCCCCTCAGGAGACTGAAAAGATTTGGCAAGGGTCCTCAGATGCTCAAAAGGTTCTACAGCTGCACCATCAAGAGCATCCTGACTGGTTGCATCACTGCCTGGTATGGCAACTGCTCAGCCTCCGACCGCATGGCACTACAGAGGGTAGTGCCAACGGCCCAGTACATCACTGGGGCCAAGCTTCCTGCCATCCAGGACCTCTATACCAGGCGGTGTCAGAGGAAGGCCCTAAAAATTATCAAAGACTCCAGCCACCCTAGTCATAGACTGTTCTCTCTGCTACCACACGGCAAGCGGTACCAGAGCGCCAAGTCTAGGTCCAAGAGGCTTCTAAACAGCTTCTAACCCCAAGCCATAAGACTCCTGAACATCTACTCAAATGGCTACCCAGACTATTCTTTTTGCCCCTCCCCCCTCTCCACACCACTGCCACTCTCTGTTGTCATCTATGCATAGTCACTTTAATTAACTCTACCTACATGTACATACTACCTCAACTAACCGGTGCCCCCGCACATTGACTCTGTACCGGCACCCCCCTGTATATATTGTTATTTCATTTTTTACTGCTGCTCTTTAACTACTTGTTACTTTTATCTCTTATTCGTATCTGTATTTTTTGAAACTGCACTGTTGGTTAGGGGCTCGTAAGTAAGCATTTCACTGTAAGGTCTACACCTGCTGTATTCGGCGCATGTGACTAATATATATATTTTTTGATTTGAAGATAATGAATATTGTGCACCCGAGTGGCACAGCGGTCTAAGGCACTGCACCTCAGTGGTTTAGGCGTCACTACAGACCCTGGTTCAATTCCAGGCTCTATCACAACCGGCCGTGATTGGGAGTCCCATAGGGCTGCGCACAATTGGCCCAGCGTGGTTACGGTTTGGCTGGGGTAGGCCGTCATTGTAAATAAGAATTTGTTCTTAACTGACTTGCCTAGTTAAAACTATTATAATTTTTTAAAATATGAGGTTGAAAAGTGGCAGAATTTATTTTTAACCATGCAGAATGTAGGACCTCAGCTCTCGTCCTTTGTGTTGAACAGTTTACAGAAAGGAAAGTTTTTTGCTTCGTGTAGAATTAGCCCTTTTGCTTTTTCTTCTCATGACGTCTGGTGGTAGCTAGCGTCACACAGCTAGCTACTGAGACTTAGCTATCTCTCACCGCAAGGTTTAGCTAACCTGGCTAGCTTGCTGCAAGGCCTGATATACAACCAAAATGAGCTTTTCTACCTGCAAAAGTAGAATTGCTAGCTCTCCTCTCGCTTAGCTCAACCCACGATTCCTTGTGTCGTGTTGAATAGACTGACCGACCTTTTCCAGGTCAAGAAAGATACTGTTTGTCGAAAGACAAAAAAGAGAGACTTGGCTAGCTCGCTACAAAGCCAGCTAACCATACCAACCAACCTTCCTACCTGCCCATACGGTACTATTGCTAGGTCCCTTCTCTCATTTAGTTGAACCTACGTTCACACTTTTGTGTTAACCAGTTTAGTCTCATGGCAATACAGTCGTAGGTGAATATCAGCCTGAAGTCGAACAACTCACCCATGCGTTTTCCTTCGGGTATCAATGTGCTAGCTTATCACAAGGTTCCACAATGGCTATATCGTTTATACACAGTGCTCACTTCAGCTAGCCAATAGTTGCAAGGCATCTAATAAGCTAGCTCACGCTTGTCAAGGCTAATTCGCAGCAGGCACTACTGAGTTAGCAGGTCTTTTTTCAAGAACTAGGGACATGGGAAAGGTAACAGCGGCTTGACCGCGGCCCAACCAGACTCCCGGTTCAACAGGTTATGGCCACTGCCACCCCGCTTGAGGCAGGCAGTCGAACCCCTCTCTCTTGCGCTGGTGGCTCGATGATGCTGGGAATCTAGCTGCTACTGGCTCTTCCACCTTCGGTGGAGTTGTCAGCTTGCTCTCTTCTTTTGTACAACTAACGGTCACTCATTTTGTTGGCTAAACTGACCGGTTACACCTCACCGTGCTAAAAGAGACCGAAGAAGCAACGCTATTCACATGTTTTCTTTTCAGCTAACGCGTTGTTAGCTATAGCTAGGCTATTGGTCAAACACTAGCTAGCTAACACAAGAGTGCATGTCATAATGCGCATGTGATGTTGGTCTGTATAAACCAGATGCAACTCGGATATAGATGGGATAAAGATGGTCCATGAATCAGCGTATGCGATCATGAGTAGAGCACAATGGTCAGATATCTTGGAAGCAGTCTCCAGTTCTTATTATACCTCAGTGCCCGTATCCCATGGGAAACAAATATGCTCAGGCAGCTCTGGAACGAGTCCTGCAAGTTTTACCAAGTACCTGCCTGTGATAGCTTAAGCTATGCTACTATAAGGCGACCAGATTTCTGAAATTAAATCCGGGGACATTTCCAGTTCAGCGGTCAATATATCATTAAGATATACAATGTTATTATCTATGAAATAAAAAAGGGTGACAATTCCAGTTTCATGTATTTAGTCTAACAGGCACACTGTGATAGAGAAAACAACTATATTACAGAAACGCTACAGACAAGACAGAACTGTCCGATCTGAACAGCCATTCAGTGGTCCTGGTAGAGTAAGAGCAGAAGAGAACATGAGCAAAATTGAAAAAACAGACAATAGTATATGTGAAATACTTAACATAATAAAGAAATAAGACGATGATGAGATTGGTAACTACATAATATACTTATACCAACCTAATCTGTATATTTCTCAGAAGAATGTTTCTTCAGGATTGCTCTGTCTTTGGCCAGCTTCTCCATGAACTCCTGGCAGGGGAGGTTGAAGTTTGTCTTCACAATAAGCATGGCCTTGATGGTAGGAACAGTGATCAAATTTATTGCTGCTGTCCAAAGATCATTAATTTGGGAGAACACTCTCTCGACTGGTGCATTACTTCCAGGTAAGCACATGACAACAGACGCTAATCTAGCCAGGTTAGTGTGTGGCATGTCGTTCTCTTTGAAGTGGGTAACCACCGTGCTCCATCTCTGACTAAGCAGTGTCTCAGATGTTTTCCATTCTTCAAGATGGGATTGGGATGTTTTGAGAAAGCTCTCTTTAGACATTGCTCCATTTTCCTCTAGCTCTCTCAGAAGTCCTCTGACCAAAACTGGAATGAAGTTGTCATCACGTCTTGCAGTCAATTTTGCCTCAATGTTTCTCAGAATTGCAGCTGACTCTACAGCACAGTGGTCCTGGCCTCCAAGCATCTTGACCGTGTCACTGAATATGGTCAAGTTTCCATGGACAAAGGCCAGCCAAAGTTCAGTCAGTGGATCTTCGAACACTGTTCACAGGACAACAGGGCATTTGTCTTCAGAAATAAAAAAGGATTTCAATGACACATACATTTTCAGCACCCTTTCTAGAGCAGGGAGCATGGACATCCAGCGAACATTGCTGTGTACTAAAATGTTATGGTACTCCTGGCCAACAAACTCACAAAAGCTCTTCACTCTTTCTACTCTGACGGTGAAAATATGAAAATATCATAATATCTTTGTGAGCAGGTACTCAACATCAAGGGGAATCATATCCAAAGCTGTTGTGGCCGTGATGAATGATGTGGGCAGGACAACCTAAGCCAATCACCTCCCGCTGCAGAGCATTTTTAACTTTGGTATGGATATTGACCCTCCCCAGCCTATTCAGTCCTCCAAAGTCTGTATTTGTGTTGTCGGCAGAGAATGCCACGACTTTGTTTTCCAGGTTACATTTTTGGATGACCACCAGGACCTCAGCTGCAATCTCCTCTGCTATTTCTCCTTTCAATTGAACAAAATCAAGCAGTTTTGTTTCCACAGATGTGTTGCCATCATATATCTTACAATGTCTGACTACTAATGGCAGCAGCTTTACATGTCCATGATTGGACGCATCAATGGACAGGGACACAAATTCAACCTGGTCTAGATCCTGTGTTACCAAAGTAGTTGCCCATGGTGCTAACACGTTACTCACTGTGGCGTCACATTTTGTCCTAGCACATGTAAACTTCGGCTCATAAAGCTTCCATGTCAGTTTTGCTGTGCAGTCCATAGATCTGTAACTAGGATTGTGTCGCATAGTGTGGTATGCAAAGACACCCTCCTGCACAGCTAAATCATATTCTTCTTGGGAAGGCTCTACCTTCTTGAAGAATGTGGTGACAGAGGGCATACCAACACGGGCAATCAGAGAGGCTTCATGCTTTTTCGTCTGTTGATGTTCTACCACTGCCGTTCTTCTCCGGCTGCCAATTGAAAAAGAGGAATTACAAAGGGTGCAGTTAACCATTCTTTTGTCTTGACCTGAACGTATAAATGGAAATTCTCTCATCATGTTGTCATTAAAATGGCATTTCCGTTTCTTGGAAAGAGCCATTGTATCTCCTCTGTCTGTTCTTCTTCACTCTCCTTGTGTCACTCTTCTTACTCTCTTAACTTTTTCTTCTCCTCCATTCTTTCTCCTCTTTTCTTCACTCGTCTTCCTGCTCTTTCTTCCTTTCATTCTCTTTACCTTTCCACCTCACTCTTCCACACTCTCCTCGCTTCACTCTTTTAACTCCCTTAATTTTTCCTTCTTCTCCAATCTTTAAAAATAAATAGTACGCTATTAGATCAAATACTTTGGTTAACATATTCCCATTGCTTGCCTCATTTTTGTATTTTATCTCAAAAACATAGTTTGGAATAATAAATTGGCAGGCTCTGTAACCATATCTGTATCTTTCCTCCTCTGTCTCCTTCACTCTTCTTCCTATCCAGTCTTCCTCCTCTCCACTCTCTAACAGTAATCATTATGCTAATGTTATCCATGAACATTTCTAAATATATTTTCACACTACTTATTATAATGCCAAACCATTAAAATTGTAATCTACAAATAAATATTATCATAATTAATTGTGCAATAATTTAATATAATCATATTTTCAAAATAGCCCGTCCACTGCACGTTTACATGTGAACGTTTTTTAACCTAGCTACCATGACAGTAGCTAGCTAACCTTGCTAGATAACTTAGTCGACATAGCTAATGTTAGCTAGCATAACCTATTTGAAACCTGTCGTGGCAATTTCCTGTATTACCAAATGAGGAGAGTTACAAACCACACACCAGTCAGAGTTATACTTCACCTTCATCTTTAATAATATGAGCTTTACCATAGCCCTGTGACTTTCAACAATTCACTATCTATAATGAATTGTTGAGAGTCCCAACATAATGGCAACTGAGATCTTTTATAGAAAAGATACACCCCTCTCAACTTACATGACGAACCACAGATCTTAGGAACTCTTCACAAAGGGCCTTTTACTTGAGAAAGGAGTATCCCTTAGCCAGATTGCATTCGCTATAAATTATCGCTCAGTTTGGTCTCTAAAACGAGGTTCTAATCTTGTTCCTGGTACTTCATAGTGGTACTCATCCAAGGCATAACTCAATTGTCAACTCTATATACTCCCATCTCAAGTAAACCCCCTCTTCTCCCCACTCCTGGACAAGCTCACTGAGGGGAGTGACTTGCGCACAGACATTGTGGAGCCAAGAGATAATTGGTTCCCCCTTAATCACGCCATCCCTTCACATGGTTTAACAGATACATTCACATATGAAGACAATATTCCATTCTGTACTCCTCCCTTTCTGATATTCTGCATATTACCAGAGACATGTAAAAGACAAGCCTGACCTCTCCCCTCTCTGGGCCCCAAGTGACTGAGCCCTAGCTGAGAAGGGAAAAGTGCAACTGCCAACAGTATAGTCCAAAGGGATACATTCTAATGACAAGTATCTCACATAAGCATATTATGTAAATAAAACATCTTATTTATCTATGTTACCCAACTAATTCTGATTCATCCGCCACAAACCTTATAAAGCAGATCATCTATCTATATAATAAATTGTGACATTATAACATCATTAGCTAGTATCTCAAACGATTGTAACTTACCTGGCTTGAAAAGACGTTTGTGGTGATGTTGTGGATTCACTTGACACTTGCTAGCTTCTGGCCGAGTTTTACACAGCAGTTTTCTCTAAAACTATCACGAGCAAGTAGTTAGTAGAAGAAGAAGAGTGAATGAAGCTGATATAGCGAGCAGCCCCCTCTGCTGGACAAAACAAGCACAACGCGATTGAGACATCAACCAGTAGGCTCTGCTGCCTGGTCTTTCTTGCCACGTAAAATATTATTTCACTTTGCAGTCTGTTTTTAAAGCACAGTTAAAAACGGGGACATTTCCGGGAACAGCTCCAGCCGGGGACACGCCACCAAAAACGAGAACGTCTGGTCACCCTATACTACTAGCCTTCACTGCGAATGCTAGCTAGCAAACCACCGTTTAGCGATTGCTAGCTTAGCTTTCGTATTTAGTTCACCTAGCATTAAGTTGCTTTGTGCCAACTAACTGAACCAGTCCTACCATGCAAATAGGATGGGTGGAGTGGCCATTCTTATAAAACATTATTTATCTCTCTCTTTACTGAAATCCATTTCCCTTGCCAAGGAATGTGAGCTACTATCTTTAAGCCTTTGTCTGGGGAAAATTTTATTCACAACTGTTATAGGGGTCTATGGTCCTCCCTCTGCTAACCTTTGTGCACTTGAGGAGTTAACTAGTTTGTTGTCTTTTTTTATTAAATCAGAAGTTATTATCCTGGGTGACCTAAATTATGATTGGGAAATGCAGGCTTCAGACAATCTAAAAGATGTGTCATGATCTAAACTTAACCCAGCTGGTGACAAAGCCAACATGGCCCAACACTAAAGATCTTTCAAAGGCAACTCTGATTGATCTTAACAAATACACAATACTGGTGTCTTCACCCAAGAAATTGGTGACCATTGCCCAATTGTTTGTGTTAGAGATGTGAGAATACAAAAATCTAAGCCTCGTGCCATCACAAAGAGGGACTTTAAAAACTTCAGCGAACAGGCTTTTTATTTATTTTTTTTTTTTTTACATGATCTTTATTTTAGTGACCTTGGTTGTATTTCAGCTATCCCTGAACCTGATTCAGCTTTCAGCATTTATGCAGATGTCTTCAATAGTATTGTGTGTAATCATGCTCCCTTCAGAAAATGAAGCGTTAAAGGTACACTGAACAAAAATATGAATGCAACACGCAACAATGTCAAAGATTTTAATGAGTTACAGTTCATATGAGGAAATCAGTCAATTGAATAAATTCATTAGGACCTAATCTATGGATTTCACATGACTAGGAACACAGATATGCATTTGTTGATCACAGCTTAAAAAAAAAAAAAGTAGGGGCGTGGATCAGAAAACCAGTCAGTATCTGGTGTGAGCACCATTTGCCTAATGCAGCGCGACACATCTCCTTTACATAGAGTTGATCAGGCTGTTGATTGTGGACTGTTGAACGTTGTCCCACTCCCCTTTAATGGCTGTGCGAAGTTGCTGGATATTGGTAGGAACTGGAACATGCATCTCAAACATGCTCAATGGGTGACATGTCTGGTGAGTATGCAGAACATGGAAGAACTGGGCCATTTTCAGCTTCCAGGAATTGTGTACTGATCCTTGCGACATGGGGCCGTGCATTATCATGCTGAAACATGAGGTGAGGACGGCGGATGAATGGCATGACAATGGGCCTCAGGATCTTGTCACAGTATGTCTGTGCATTCAAATTGCCATTGATAAAATGCAATTGTGTGAGCCTTCCGAGTAGCACAGCGGTCTAAGGCACTGCATCGCAGTGCAAGACGTGTCACTACAGACCTGGGTTTGAGCCCAGGCTGTGTCGCAGCCAGCCGCCACCTAGTGACCCAGGAGGTGGCACACAAATTGGCGCACAAATGGCCCAGCGTCATTCAGGTTAGGGGAGGATTTGGTTGGCTGGGATGTCCTTGTCCCATCACGCTCTAGCAACTCCTGTGGCGGGCCGGGTGCATGCATGCTGACTTCGGTTGTACGGTGTTTCCTCCAACACGTTGGTGTGGCTTCCGGGTTAAGTAAACAGTGTGTCAAGCAGCAGTGCGACTTGGCAGGGCTGTGTTTTGGAGGACGCATGGCTCTCGACCTTCGCCTCTCCTAAGTCTGTACGGGAGTTGCAGCGATGGGACTACACTGTAACAACCATTTTTTTTTTTTATAAGTGCAATTGTGTTCGTTGTCCGTAGCTTATGCCTGCCCATACCATAACCCCACCGCCACCATGGGGCACTCTGTTCACAACTTTGGCATCAGCAAATCGCTCGCCCACACGACGCAATACACATCGTCTGTCTGGTACAGTTGAAACCGGAATTCATCCATGAAGAGCACACTTGTGCAGCGTGCCAGTGGCCACCGAAGGTGAGCATTTGCCCACTGAAGTCAGTTACAACGTCAAACTGCAGTCAGGTCAAGACCCTGGTGAGGATGACAAGCACACAGATGAGCTTCCCTGAGACGGTTTCTGACAGTTTGTACAGCAATTCTTTGATTGTGCAAACCCACAGTTTCATCAGCTGTCCAGGTGGCTGGTCTCAGACGATCATGCAGGTGAAGAAGCCGGATGTGGACGTCCTGGGCTGGCATGGTTACACGTGGTCTGCGGTTGTGAGGCAGGTTGGACGTACTGCCAAATTCTCTAAAACGACATTGGAGGCGGCTTATGGTAGAAAAATGAGCATTCAATTTTCTGGCAACAGCTCTGGTGGACATTCTTGCAGTCAGCATGCCAATAGCAGACTCACTTAAAACTTGAGACACCTGTGGCATTGGGTTGTGTGACAAAACTGCACATTTTAGAATGGACTTTTATTGTCCCCAGCACAAGGTGCTGATATGCCACACCTGTCACGTGGAAGGATTATCTTGGCAAAGGATAAATGCTCATTAACAGGGATGTAAACAAATATGTGCACAAAATTTGAGAGAAATATGTTTTTGTGCATTTCTGGGATCTTTTATTTCAGCTCATGAAACATGGGACCAACACTTTACATGTTGCGTTTATATTTTTGTTCAGTGTAGATCGAATGCCTGGTACACTCTGGAATTATCATAAGTCATTCATAAAAGAGATGATGCTTGGATCAAGGCCAGGAACACCGGCCCCAGATTGGCAAGCTTTTAAGGATTCATTGTGTAAGACACATCAGAGGCTAAATCTGATTATTATATAACCGCCCTCTCTTCCACAACAAATTCATTCAGACACTGTCCTTATTACGGAAGAAATGCCATCATTGATGCATTTCATCACCATTTTATTTCAGCGGGCTATCTCTTTGAAATAACTTCTAAGCCTATTCACAAGTATATTGGGCTGGATGCTGATAGGGGAAACTTGGTGAATGATCAGAGAAATTATAGTCAAAGGTTTTCTTTTAAGCCATTTTCTGAAAAATAAGTCCTGTATGCTTTGCTAGCAATAGACAACAAGAATTCAACAGGGGTCAACCAAATGGACCCCGGTCTCCTTAAGTGTGCAGTGCCCATCATTGCTTGCTCATTAACCCACATGTTTTATTTAACATTGTTATCAGGACATATTCCAAAAGTATGGAAATCAGCTCTTGTGCAGACACTCCATAAGGGTGGTGATATTAGACATTTGTAAAAGAGACCTAGGTCTCAACATGTCTTTCCTGTTAAAATAAATAAATAATAATTTGGTGACCCAGTCCACGAGACAGCCTAAAACAGGCTAGCTTAACGCGGCAAGGCTGGCTGTACCACTGCCAACCTAGGCTAGGCAAAACGCTCATGCGGCCTACCTCAGCTAGCACCAATAGCTTAGCTCGCTTGCATAGTTCACTTACTTAACCGACCCCACCTACTATGTTCTCCTGTCCAAGAGACTAAAAAACAGGTCAGCTACAGCATCAAGGCTAGCCTTGCCACCACCTGCCCCACAAACCCAGGTACCGTGGCAACCCGGTCTCCCCCTTTACAAGCCAAGGCTCCGTAGCAAGGAGAGGGCAGTTCTTTAGCGGCAGTGCTAACTGAGCGACTTGCAACGCAGCAGGCTGCAAACCCACAGTCCAAATCCCAGGACAGAGGCAGACAGACGGGGAAGTGGTCCTTCACTGTGGTCGCATCGAGGTCCCGCCCAGTGATTCCCCTGGAGGGAAGAAGGGGCGGTCCATCCCCAGCAGCAGAGTGGGGCAGCCATTCACACCGTGACATGGCCAGTCCCCTCTCGGGTGGAGCACAGACTTTCTGCCACCATCACAATGGGGCAGAGGCACATCTGTGCTCCTAAAACCCTACATACAATGCAGCGGCTTATTCCTATGCGTCCGCTTACAGGGAAGACGGAGGGGGCTCACTCGACCCCTAAGTTACAAATTGCCACCATCACCACCAAGCACTGTCCCCAAATCCCAGTAGTTTTTACAGTATTCTCTTTAATAAAAACAGGCGACTCTCCATAAATGCTGCTAGAGGGCACTTCGGTGTCACTGGTGAGCGAAAGTCTTTTATCTTGTGTGCGACTCACCGCAAGGGCAGGGAACTGGCGCGCCTGCGCAGTCCAGCCCTGGGTCTTGTCGACAATTACAAAGGGGTACAGACTGCAGTTTCCTATGAAGCCACCCGTTTTCAATGGGATTCTGCCACCAGTAGCAAGTGGCGACTCAGCTTGCATTCTAGAGCAGGAAATCTCCTTCATTAAGCAATTCTGGGCCTACGGGTCCTCAACAGCCATCTGAGAAGGTTCACGTTCCATATGGTTACGCTCATTGTGCTGTCTCACTCTATTCGTTGAGGGGAATGGTTCACTTCAGTCGACCTACAGGATCCTTATCCTGCTTATACACAGGATGTTTCTCAGGTTTGCCTTTTTTAGGGTGAAGCCTCCGTAGACCGCGCTGTCCCCTCCGAGCTAGCACTAACTCCCCGGACATTCAGCAAGTGTGTGGAGGCGGGTAGGCCCTCGCTCGCCAAAAGCTATCCCATTGGATAGTAGAGGCTATTACATTGGCTTATAATAGCAAGGGTTTACAGTCCCCAGGGGGCCTGAGGGATTATTCCACCAGAGGTATGGCTACCTCATGGGCAATGTTCAAAGGCATATCTTTACAAGAGATTTGCGATGCGGCATGTTGTGCCTCCCCTCATACATTTATGAGGTTTTATCTTTGGCGCATACTGTCCACAGTGTCGGCGCCTCTGAGGGACGAAATCCTGCTGTTGGGACTACCCTGGCTTCGGAGAGCATGTCTGCGATATGGGAGTTGGCCATATCCCAATGTGATGAATGGAAACAAGTATTTCAAAGAGAACTTCTCATAATATGAGTGAGACGTATCACAGCATGTCCCTGCTCACAAGAGCGCAAGGAAGAGAGGCATGCTTGAGAATGACCAGAGGGCAGGCAAGTGGCACCTTATAAGGGGGGAGGGAGGGGCTCACTTCATTCGCCACTCAGCCTGTCTGTCGCCGACAGACGCTGTGTGATTGGTTCTTCCTAGTAGTGATTCCCAGAGCGAATCCCAATGTGATACATCGCACTCATTTTATCAGAGAACTAAGTTTCACCTCAGTCCTCTCTCACATACACACACACACAAACACACATAATTTTACACACACACACACACACACACACGCAAACACACACAGACACACACACAGACACACACACACACACACAGATATATAGCTATTGCAACCCATGGACTGTGTTGTATTATTCTTACTTGATGTATACAGTACAGTATTTCATTTTTGCTTCAATGGCGCTTCTCTATCTCCGTCTCCTTCATTTTTCTTGGTGAGTGAGTCTGTTACCTTGGCACTGATAAGGCAAACTAGATTTGTGGATGAATAGATCTCTGCAACCACATGGTGCCTCTCCTTGGCAGTGAGGAGTGAAGTCCCTTTTGAAGCAGATACAGAGGGGAAAAAATGCTCTCTCTCTCCCTCCGCCCTGGTGAAAAAAAAACATAGACCAGCATAGGCTGGTGACCAGCCTTCGTTGTGTTTTCGTTGATGACCTGCCTTTGTGAACAGCTAGCTTAACCTAGGGTATGTAAAAGTGGGGTGTGTAGAAATACGCCCACCAGTTGAAGCTAATTTCCTGTACTTCTACACAAAGTCTAAAATGCTATTTGGAGAAACAGCAAAAACAAAGCAAAATTTCCCCGAGACATTATCTCCGCAATATTAGGTTTATATTAGGTTTAAAGGTCTGTGGAATGACGTGTACAATGTACAGTATTCAGATCCCTTAACTTTTTCCACATTTTGTTACGTTACAGCCTTATTCTAAAATTGATTAAAAATGAAATCCTCATCAATCTACACACAATAGCCCATAATGACAAAGCGATAAATAAAAAATAATAAAAAACAGTTATACCTTATTTACTTAAGTATTCAGACCCTTTGCTATGAGACTCAAAATTGAGCAAAGGATTGATCATCCTTGAGATGTTTCTACAACTTAATTGGAGTCCACCTGTGGTAAATTCAACTGATTACACATGATTTGGAAAGGCACACACCTGTCTATATAAGGTCCCACAGTTGACAGTGCATGTCAGAGCAAAAACCAAGCCATGAGGTCAAAGGAATTGTTCGTAGAGCTCCGAGACATGATTGTGTCGAGGGACAGATCTGAGAAAGGGTACCAAAAAATGTCTGCAGAATTGAAGGTCCCCAAGAACACAGTGGTCTCCATCATTCTTAAATGGAAAAAGTTTGTAACCACCAAGACTCTTCCTAGAGCTGGCTGGCCACCCGGCCAAACTAAGCCATCGGGGGAGTCCTTGGTCAGGGAGGTGACCAAGAACCTGATGGTCACTATGACAGAGCTCCAGAGTTCCTCTGTGGAGATGGGAGAACTTTCCAGAAGGACAACCATCTCTGCAGCACTCCACCAATCAAGCCTTTATGGTAGAAGGAAGCCACTCCTCAGTAAAAGGCACATGACAGCCATCTTGGAGTTTGCCGAAGGGCACCTAAAGGACTCTCAGACAATGAGAAACAAGATTCTCTGGTCTGATGAAACCAAGATTGAACTCTTTGGCCTGAATGCCAAGCGTCACGTCCGGCACCATCCCTACGGTGAAGCATGATGGTGGCAGCATCATGCTGTGGGGATGTTTGTCTGTGGCAGGGACTGGGAGACTAGTCAGGATAGAGGAAAGATGAACAGAGCAAAGTACAGAGAGATCCTTGATGAAAACCTGCTCCAGAGAGCTCAGGACCTCAGACCCTAAGCACACAGTCAAGAAAACTCAGGAGTGGCTTCGGGACAAATCTCTGAATGTCCTTGCGTGGCCCAGCCAGAGCCCGGACTTGAAGCCAATCGAACATCTCTGGAGAGACCTGAAAATAGCTGTGCAGCGACGCTCCCCATCCAACCTGACAGAGCTTGAGAGGATCTGCAGAGAAGAATGGGAGAAACTCCCCAAATACAGGTGTGCCAAGCTTGTAGTGTCATACCCAAGAAGACTCGAGGCTGTAATCGCTGCCAAAGGTGCTTCCACAAAGTACTGAGTAAAGGGTCTGAATACTTATGTAAATGTGATATAGAATTTTTTTTATGTTATTACATTTGCTAAAATTTCTAAAACCTGTTATTGCTTTGTCATTATGGGGTATTGTGTGTAGATTGATGAGGGGGAAAACACAATTGAATCCATTTTAGAATAAGGCTGTAACAAAATAAAATGTTGAAGTCAAGGGTCTGAATACTTTCCAAATGGACTGCACTACTCAACCTCATCATACATAGGTTACATTGACTAATTTAGCCTACTTATGGAACAGTGCAACATGAAATAGATGTATAATATACGCTATCAATGCCGACTTAAAATACCCAACATCAATGTGAAAGCATAAAACAGCTGAATGTAAACTATGCCAGAAAAATCCCACGTATGCATTGAAATAAAAGGCATACATCAAAGGAATGACTTAGGCTTACAATCGACAAGGACGCATAAAGACAAAAACTCAACCAAGGAATGAAGAAAAATCTACTCATTAAGGCTGCGACCGTGATTCAGCACCGCTGAATGGACAGCGCCTTGGTACAGGTAGGCATAGTGGAGATCTGAGATCGGCTGAATGGACAGTGTCTGTCTAGTAGCCAGCTAGAATTACGCTATTCAGTTTATGGGCAGTTAGACATTTTCTGGGCACAGTTGAGTAGCTTACAATGCTTATATGAAAATCAGAACTGGCACGAAGATCTTTAGAAATTGTAGGATCAATTGTAAATTGTCACTCATATGAAAGGTTTGCCAACCCCCTGCTATAGGCTATCTGAAGTCACCCTTGTGGAACGGCGCATACAGCGTACTATGACAGTGTCCTTGTCTCGTGCTCTTCCCACCAAGATTGTTGCTCCACATTCAGATATGTTCCTTATATTGTGTGCTCAGCTCATTTTTGTACTTGGCCTGTCTGCATTATTCACCAGGGAAGGGAAACATTCAACAAATACTGAAGCATTGCATCAACAAGGTGTTTCTGTGAATATTTAAACATCTTGTATCAACAAGACTGCTCCGAGAATATTCATATTGCAACATTGTAGCCAACGCCGGTGGCCAGCGAACATTTTTCTCTGTCTGATATTATTGTGTTGCCTACGCAGCATCTGGGTGCTCATTATATCCCCCAAAAAACAGCCCTACATCCACACTATAGGTAAATAACATAGCAATATTTAATGACGTTTTGCCAGCAAGATTGATCTGTTGGAATATCAAATTATATTCAGGAAGATGGACAAGCAAGATTGATAGAGTGAGAGGTGGAAAAATGCATCATACCAGAGTCAGGTAGGCTACAGATAGTGATGCAGGCAGAGGATGATGATGAAGTAGGCCTACAGCAAGAAGTTAAAAAAGTTATCCCAACTAGGTAATCATTAATCATTTGCATTATCTCAAATATCATTCTGTCACTTCCCAACAATGCACATTTGATATAACCTACAATTTTTATTGTCTTTGAAGCCAAAAACAAGACATGGTATTTAGGGGAAATGCTCTAAATAGCATGCTGTTTTGTAGTTCATTTTCATTCCAATAGGCCTACATGAAACCAGAATCAGTAGCCTACTCGGCGAATAAATTAAATAACAATTAGGCTTAGTTTTCACAACCTATATTTTAATAGCAATAAAACAGCTTTTGGTTTTGAATGGTCACCGAAAAGGAGGGCTACCCACCATCCTATTCCCAGTTAAATTAACACCTGGCTATCAGATCACATCAAGGCTTACAAATCCAAGTTCAAACACCGATATTAAATGCAAAGCAATCGGCGCACCGCTTAAACAGCTGACAGGCAAAGCAAATGGCACTGTTTCTTCCCTCTGCTTTCTAAAAGTGACAGCAATGCAATTACGGTAAACAGCCATTGCATTTTGATCAGGATTTGACTTGATGCTGGTTTTGCTTTAGCTTATGCTGGTGTCCAAAATACAGCAAAGGCTGTTCACCAGCAAAAACAAAACGAAGGCTGGTCACCAGCGAAAACAAAACGAAGGCTGGTCTGCCAGCATTGACCAGCATAGACCAGTATAGACCAGCTTGAAATGTATGATGGGCTATGCTGTTTTTTTCAGCAGGGCCTCCCTCTACCTCTTCAGATTTATATGCGGCTCCACAGCCAGATACTTCAATAGATGGATGACTATATGGTGCCAACTGGCCCTACATGAGTTGAGCTGAAGGTCACAGTGACTCATTTCAGTATAGACTGGGCTGGGCGGCTCATTACAATAGTACCGAGACTGGGCAGATATTTACTTCTATTGACTTCTTTTAATTTACATAATACAGAAAATGGATTGAAAAACATCAAAACACACTAGTGAATGTGGATTATGGTTTATATCAGCCTTAAATTCGCAGATGTAGGCTGTAGCACAGACGGACAGTGATTCTACACCAACTATAGTTGATTGTACAGTACAGTATAAAAACTCTGGTACAGATTGTGTTGGAACCTGGAGGCATATGGCAGGTCGCCCCACACCTCCCAGGCAATTGAGTCTTAATGATTCATTAGTTTGGCATGCTACATCTCCCCAGTGATGGTGGGTGTCAGTGATGCACTGAAGATGCCATGCAGTCCCTTGGAAGTGGAGCAGGTCGACTGATGGCTGTTCTGGCTGTTTTGGCTCAGTGTACAGGCCAGACGCTGTGGTCTGACTCTGTGGTTTACACACCCACCGACAAACTCCACTCTCTCACTCACTCATCACCAGATGTTTCAGCTCAGGTCAGTCACCAAGATCATGTGATGATGCTTATTAATCCCCAGATGTTTCAGGTCAAGTCAGTCACCAAGATCATGTGATGATGCTTATTAATCCCCAGATGTTTCAGGTCAAGTCAGTCACCAAGATCATGTGATGATGCTTATTAATCCCAGATGTTTCAGGTCAAGTCGTCACCAGGATCATGTGATGATGCTTATTAATCCCAGATGTTTCAGGTCAAGTCAGTCACCAGGATCATGTGATGATGCTTATTAATCACCAGATGTTTCAGGTCAAGTCAGTCACCAAGATCATGTGATGATGCTTATTAATCCCCAGATGTTTCAGGTCAAGTCAGTCACCAGATCATGTGATGATGCTTATTAATCACAGATGTTTCAGGTCAAGTCAGTCACCAGGATCATGTGATGATGCTTATTAATCACCAGATGTTTCAGGTCAAGTCAGTCACCAGGATCATGTGATGATGATTATTAATCACCAGATGTTTCAGGTCAAGTCAGTCACCAGGATCATGTGATGATGCTTATTAATCACCAGATGTTTAAGGTCAAGTCAGTCACCAGGATCATGTGATGATGCTTATTAATCCCCAGATGTTTCAGGTCAAGTCAGTCCAAGGATCATGTGATGATGCTTATTAATCCCCAGATGTTTCAGGTCAAGTCAGTCACCAGGATCATGTGATGATGCTTATTAATCCCCAGATGTTTCAGGTCAGTCAGTCACCAGGATCATGTGATGATGCTTATTAATCACCAGATGTTTCAGGTCAAGTCAGTCACCAGGATCATGTGATGATGCTTATTAATCACCAGATGTTTCAGGTCAAGTCAGTCACCAGGATCATGTGATGATGCTTATTAATCCCCAGATGTTTCAGGTCAAGTCAGTCACCAGGATCATGTGATGATGCTTATTAATCACCAGATGTTTCAGGTCAAGTCAGTCACCAGGATCATGTGATGATGCGTATTAATCCCAGATGTTTCAGGTCAAGTCAGTCACCAGGATCATGTGATGATGCTTATTAATCCCCAGCTGTTTCAGGTACGTCAGTCACCAGGATCATGTGATGATGCTTATTATATCACCAGATGTTTCAGGTCAAGTCAGTCACCAGGATCATGTGATGATGCTTATTAATCCCCAGATGTTTCAGGTCAAGTCAGTCACCAGGATCATGTGATGATGCTTATTAATCACCAGATGTTTCAGGTCAAGTCAGTCACCAGGATATGTGATGATGCTATTAATCCCCAGATGTTTCAGGTCAAGTCAGTCACCAGGATCATGTGATGATGCTTATTAATCCCCAGATGTTTCAGGTCAAGTCAGTCACCAGGATCATGTGATGATGCTTATTAATCCCCAGATGTTTCAGGTCAAGTCAGTCACCAGGATCATGTGATGATGCTTATTAATCCCCAGATGTTTCAGGTCAGTCAGTCACCAGGATCATGTGATGATGCTTATTAATCCCAGATGTTTCAGGTCAAGTCAGTCCACGGATCATGTGATGATGCTTATTAATCCCCAGATGTTTCAGGTCAAGTCAGTCACCAGGATCATGTGATGATGCTTATTATCACCAGATGTTTCAGGTCAAGTCAGTCACCAGGATCATGTGATGACATCTATTATTCTGTCTACACAATGAAATAATGGATGCCTATTACTTTTCTACACCATCTGTTTCAAACACAGTGATTATTTTGCCAGAAGTCAAAGACTTGATCAGCTGACCTCATTATTCAAACTGTCACCAGAGAAAGCATAGAATATATTACTGATTTGGAAAATTATTTTAAAAAATATCCTTAAAATTATAGCAAATCTCAAGATGTTTTCACCACACAATTCTTTATATATCCCATTATGTCACTATGTTACTTCTTCTGTCCAGTGAGTCCCATCAAACTTTTATTAGAGGACGGATGCACCTGTGATGATATAATGCCAACCAACCACCTGCAACAAACTCCCACAATACACTTAATCGGAACAAACTCCTGCATTGTCACTAATCTAAGATGGCCGCCTCCAATTCCCCCATAACCTGCATCTGTCCACTTGACTAACATCTTCTTTCATGGTGACAAGCAAAATCGGGAGAGGGATACAAGCACAATGAAAGTTCAGTCTAAATTGGGCTAGCTCACTTATAAAAGATTTAGGCCGCTGCAGCGACAACGTTATTCTATACAGCCCTACATTTTCGAATCTATGTTTGCATTGCTCTTGAAGATGCAGCACCTCAGGGCCTTACGGGAGGAGTCCTGTGGGAGTTCAATTTGAGGTAATGCTTGGTAGAGAAAACAACAGATTTAAGAAAGCTTTCAGTGGGACAAAGGTAGAATAACATCACTTGGGGAAAGTGGAGTGTTATAAAAACAAGCAGGCATTGGGAGAAAGCATAGCAGAGGATGAACCAGCAGTATAGGCTATGTTGTTCTTTCTTGTATCGTCAGATTTCAGGGAAACAACATGAAACGTGAAAAGAGAACATCCTATTTCAGCCTTCATTTTACAGTATTTTCAGAATGGGGAAAAGGCATTATAATCTTAATCCGTTAATAGGACTCCAATACTCCCTCCATGGTTCTGCTGCCTGGCCGGCAGAAGTTGAATTAAGAGTTTATATTCCACTGGGAGAAGAATAAAGAGATGCTTGCTGCAGAAGTTAATGCTCTTCAAAGTTTTTGTGCCGTAAACCATCTAAGCCTCCCAACCCACCAGAAGACTGCAAGGAACTGTCATGGGACTGCTGCATTCAATGGAAGAGAACAGAAAGTGTGTGTGTGTGTTATCACACAATACTTCCGTTTTTTAAGGAGATTACGTAGTTTGGCAGATTAGAGAGGAAAAGGAAGGCACCCCTCAACTCTGCCACTCGGCCCCATGCAGTGTTGCACGACTGACACTGGTCTTTGTGGAGCCACACCACAAACAGGGCCTTCAGGCCTCAAAACCAATCAATCACTATGTTGTTCACATCATTAGCTGCTATTATCTTCTAGGTTCAGTCTGTGCCACTACTACCAATAGTCTGGAGCAGTCTGATACCAGCCAGCCGCCCATTCTGATCCCGAGTGGAGCAGCGGTCTAAGGCACTGCATCTCAGTACTAGAGGCGTCACTACATACACCCTGCTTTGAATCCAGACTGAATCACAACCTGCCGTGATTGGGAGATAGGGCGGCACACAATTGGCCCAGCGTCGTCCGGGTTTGGCCGGTGTAGGCCGTCATTGTAAATAAGAATTTGTTCTTATGACTTGCTAAATAACAGTTAAATAAAGGTCAAATAATGTTTTTTTTTTAAATTAAAAGTCATCCCTTGTTCTTATCTTGAAGTCATTGCTGGTTGAGCCGTTGGTTAAGCCACTCCTTCATTTGACCCGGTTCCTCCAGACACTACAAAGCATCATACTGTACATATGCTTTAATTCTACGGTCTCATCCATGTGGGAACTGATTATAGATACCTCAATGAACAATTACAGTGCCTTCAGAAAGTATTGATACCCCTTGACTTATTCCACATTTTGCTGTGTTACCGCCTGAATTTAGGCTGTAATGTTTGCTAATTTTATTGAAAATTAAATACAGAAATATCTGATTTACAGAAGTATTCACACCCCTAAATCAATACTTTGTAAAATCACCTTTGGCAGCAATTACAGCAGTGAGTCTTTCTGGGTAGGTCTCTAAGAGCTTTCCACACCTGGATTGTGCAACATTTGCCCCATTATTCTTTTCAAAATTCTTCAAGCTGTGTCAAATTGGTTGTTCATCATTGCTAGACAAAATGTTCAGGTCTTGCCGTAGATTTTCAAGTAGATTTATGTCAAAACTGTAACTCAGCCACTCAGGAACATTCACTGACTTCTTGGTAAGAAACTCCAGTGTATATTTAAGGTTATTGTCCCGCTGAAGGTGAAATCTCCCAGTGTCTGGTGGAAAATACACTGAACCAGATTTTCCTCTAGGATTTCGTCTGTGCTTAGCTCCATTCCATTTATTTTATATCCTGAAAAACTCCCCAGTTCATAACAATAACAAGCATACCCATAACATGAGGCAGCCACCACTATGCTTGAAAATATGGAGAGTGGCACTCAGTGATTTGCCCCAAACACAACAAAAAGTTACTTGCTTTGCGACATTTCTTGCCTTGTTGCAAACAAGATGCATGTTTTGTAATATTTTTTATTCTGGACAGGCTTCCTTCTTTTCACACTGTCATTTAGGTTAGTATTGTGGAGTAACTACAATGTTGTTGTTTTCTCCTATCACAGCCATTACACTCTGTAACTGTTTTAAAGTCACCATTGGCCTCATTGTGAAATCCCTGAGCGGTTTCCTTCCTCTCCAGCAACTGAGTTAGGAAGCACGCCTGTATCTTTGTAGTGACTGGGGAACCATAAACCATCCAAAGTGTAATCAACAACTTCACCATGCTCAAAGGGATATTCAATGTCTGCTTTTTTATTGTTGTTACCCATCTACCAATAGGTGCCTTTCTTTGCGATGCATTGGAAAACCTCCCTGGTCTTTGTGGTTGAATCTGTGTTTGAAATTCACTGCTCGACTGAGGGACCTTACATATAATTGTATGTGTGGGGTACAAAGATGAGGTAGTCAATCAAAAAACATGTTAAACACTATTATTGCACACAGAGTGAGTTCATGCAACTTATTATGCGAATTGTTACGCACATATTTACTCCTGAACTTATTTAGGTTTGTCATAACAAAGGTGTTGAATACTTATTGACTCAAGACATTTCAGTTTTTCATTTTTTTATTAATTTGCATAAATGTCTACACACATAATTACACTTTGACATTATCGGGTATTGTGTGTAGGCCAATGATAAAAACAACTAAATGTAATTAATATTAAATGCAGGCTGTAACACAACAAAATGTGAAAAAAGTCAAGGGGTGTGAATACTTTCTGAAGGCACTGAGCTCACTGTTCATTTACTGCACAGTGCCAGCCAGAAGGATGGATGGGTGGGTTGGTTCGTTGTTCTTTTTTCCTCAAGAAAATGTCTGGTTGAGTCTGGTTCCTCTCAATGTCTCCTCCATTGCATATAAATGGGATATTAATAAATATGAAATCATTAAAATGTCTGGTCAAAGGCATGAGGAAATTCTGGTTAATTATATTTGAACAGAATCTAAATAGAACATTTTGACTCCACACAGTATACACAGTACACACAGTAGCCTATACAACTCCACACAGTACACACAGTACACATAGTAGCCTATACAACTCCACACAGTACACACAGTAGACTATACAACTCCACACAGCCCACCCCCACCCCCTCTCTAGGACAAGACATAAGCTGTGCTAGACCAGAAATTGAGGGGTGCGATTTGACACAGTGACGCAGTCGACACCCCCACGCGCGCATCAAAGCTCCTCCAGCTCCAGCCACCAATATTTTTCACTCTAATGACCCATAAACCATGAACTTAAACCACATTTATATTCTCTGATTTCGACATCTCACATAGCCTACCGCCACTGAGCGCCTTGGTACCATCCACAAGTAGCCTACCGCACGCAGCCTCCCAATTCAAGCTGATGCATTCAAAGACCGGTATGCGCTGGTGTGCATATTGTCCGAGACCCAAAGCTTGAACTGCAACAAGGGTAACGTATCTATCATTACGTTCAACACAAGCCTTCTGTCAAATCCTTTTCATTTCGATGTTCTATACCCTATTCACATATCCAACGGGAAAACGTTCCCGGTGAGGCGTTTGGAGAGCTTGATGACCTGTCCATGAAGGGGGCTTTTAATTCCGACAGGGGACCTTGGACGGGGCTGGTGTGTGTGGTCCCCCTGAAACTGAAGTCTACCCTTAAAATGACCCCCCGTCATACTGCAACATAATATGAGTCAGATAACTTTTAAACGAAATATGATGATAGACTAATTAGGAAATGTGTCTGTGCGCAATTTTACTCCTGCCAGCTGGCACCAGTTTAGAGAGAATCTAGGCCTATGCTACAGTAATAAAACATTCGATTCCACAAAAAACATTACGATAAAGCTTCATCTCTGAAATTGAATTAGGCTGTCATTCGATCACCAAAATAGGCAGTTCTACAAACCACAATGAGAAATCAAGAATTAAAAAAAAAACGTGTTGGCGAGCTTTTTTTGCATCAAATAACATATCCCTTACTTGATTGTAAAATACAATTCAAAACATCTTCACTACAGACCTGACACTTACCCTTTCATATGTCGGCTATTCTGGAATGCCCAATTCAACCGTTTTAATCCAAATCAGGTTCCCGTTCATTTTCGCGCTCTGTTTTACCTTATAAGAAAAGAAATCCACTCGTTAATTCCATTTGCCAGCCACGCACGGTATAAAATCACATTGGGTCAACTCTCAATTTTCGACAATGTTACAATTTCGGCTCTTCATGGACCATATCTTCTTTTTTTTTTTTTTTTAACTGCCGTTGAAGTTGCCTAGTTACCCCTGTTTCTCATTCAAGGTGGCTCAAACGCTGTGTATAGCAGCCAATCATATAGAAGCAGCTCCGGATTAACTATTTCTTGGCTACACTATTCTGGTTTCAAGCGAAAATGAGGGGAGTGGGCGGGGAAAGTGGGCCCCCGTGACAGAAAAAAAATGTAAATGCAAAGAGAATAATATAGAAGGGGGGATCCGTTAGAGTAGAATGTGTGGGGTGGAGGGGGGAGGGGAAGGGGATTAAACATTTCACAAAAATAAAAAGGGGGAGGTGGCAGAGGGAAACCAGTTGCCCATGGACTTCAACTTCTCACAAGAGCGGTCCTAGCAGGCAGATCATCTATAACATCTAAAGTAAACTCTTCCAGCCTGATGTTATTATGTAGATTGCAGCCAGCCAGGGCAGATAACTTTCTCACCTTACCTTCTAAATACGAGGAGGAGGTAAATGCTCTTATGCTCTTTTGAGAGTCAAAGATCTGGCTCATATCTGGAAATGCCAAAGACCAATCCATCAGCGCAATTGATCAGACTCTTTAACCAGACATCCATGAAGACCACCCCCCTCCTCAATCACTCCTCCAGCCCCATCGAGTCTCCTCATCATAGGCCATATTGATTTCAATTTCTCCCTTCAGCGGTGGGGTGAAAGGTGTAGGGTAGCCAGTCGGCTTCAATCACTGTTACAAGGCACGTGGGGCCACAATGACCTCCCACCTCTACCGCCTGTTGGTGTGTGGAGTGGGGGGTAGGGGGGATCAGAGGAAAGGGTGCGTCCAGGTCAAGACAGGTCAAGCCCTACACACACACACACGTATACAGGTCAACACACACACACATACACTTATACACACATACACACCGTACTCCCTCATCACTGACATGAGTTGGCAAGCCCCAAAGGGGAACAGGTCAGTTGCATTATAGATGAGCAGTTGGGGATCAAAATCAAATAACATTTTATTGGTCACATACACATTTTTAACAGATATTAATGCAGGTGTAGCGAAATGCTTGTGCTCCTAGCTCCAACAGTGCAGTAGTATCTAACAATTCACAACAATATACCCAAATCTAAAAGTAAAATAATGGAATTAAGAAATATATAATATTAGGATGAGCAATGTCGGAGTGGCATTGACTAAATAGAATACAGTACATATGAGATGAGTAAAGCAGTATGACTATTGTTCCATTATTAAACTGGCCATTGATTCCATGTCTATATATATAGGGCAGCAGCCTCTAAGGTGCAGGGATAAGTAACCGTGTGGTAGCTGGCTAGTGATGGCTATTTAACAGTCTGATGGCCTTGAGATAGAAGCTGCTTTTCAGTCCCTCGGTCCCAGCTTTGATGCACCTGAACTGACCTCGCCTTCTGGATGATAGTGGGGTGAACAGGCTGTGGCTCGGGTGGTTGATGTCCTTGAGGATCTTTTTGGCCTTCCTGTGACATCCTGGTGCTGTAGGTGTCCTGGAGGGCAGGCAGTGTACACCCGGTGATGCGTTGGGTAGACCGCACCACCCTCTGGAGAGCGCTGTGGTTCCTGTCGGTGCAGTTGCAGTACGGTGATACAGCCCAACAGGATGCTCTCAAATGTGCATCTGTAAAAGTTTGTGAGGGTCTTAGGGGCAAGGCCAAATGTCTTCAGCCTCCTTCAGCCCAGCCTCTTCACCACTTTTTGTGTCGGTGGACCATTTCAGACTGTCAGTGATGTGTAAGCGGAGAAACTTGAAGCTTTCCACCTTCTCCACTGCGGTACCGTCGATGTGGATAGGGGTGTGCTCCGTATGCTGTTTCCTGAAGTCCACGATCAGCTCCTTTCGTTTTGTTGACGTTGAGGGAGAGGTTATTTTCCTGGCACCACTCCGCCTGGGCCCTCACATCCTCCCTGTAGAATGTCTCATCATTATTGGTAATCAGGCCTACTACTGTTGTGTTGTCTACAAACCTAATGATTGAGTTGGAGGCGTGCATGGCCATGCAGTCATGGGTGAACAGGGAGTACAGGAGGGGCCTGAGCACGCACCCTTGTGGGGCCCCTGTGTTGAGGATCAGCAAAGTTGAGGTGTTGTTTCCTACCTTCACCACCTGGGGGCGGCCTGTCAGGAAGTCCAGGACCCAGTTTCACAGGGCGGGGTTTAGACCCAGGGCCCCGAGCTTAATGATGAGCTTGGAGGGTACCATGGTGTTGAAGGCTGAGCTATAGTCAATGAACAGCATTCTTACATAGGTATTCCTCTTGTCAAGATGGGATAGGGCAGTGTGCAGTGCGATGGCAATTGCGTCGTCTGTGGATCTATTGGGGTGGTAAGCAAATTGAAGTGGGATTAGGGTGTCAGGTAAGGTATAGGGGATATGATTCTTAACTAGCCTCTCAAAGCACTTCATGATGACAAAAGTGAGAGCTACGGGGAGATAGTGATTTAGTTCAGTTAACTTTTGCTTTCTTTGGTACAGGAACAATGGTGGACATCTTGAAGCAAGTGGGGACAGTAGACTGGGATAGGGAAAGATTGAATATGTTCGTAAACACACTATCCAGCTGGTCTGCGCTTGTTCTGTGGACGCGGCTAGGGATGACGTCTGGGTCGGCAGCCTTGCAAAGGTTACCACTCCACAGAGAACGAGAGCCCACAGTTCTTGGGAGTGGGCCGCGTCAGTGGTACTCTGTTATCCTCAAAGCGGGCTAAGTAGGTGTTTAGCTTGTCTGGAAGCAAGACGTCGGTGGCTGCGACGTGGCTGGTTTTCCCTTTGTGGTCCGTGATTGTCTGTAGCCCCTGCCACATACGTCTCGTGTCTGAGCCGTTGAATTGTGACTCCACTTTGTCTCTGTACTGATGTTTTGCCTTACGAAGGGAATAACTACACTGTTTGTATTCTAACATATTCCCAGTCACCTTGCCATGGTTAAATGCGGTGGTTGGCGCTTTCAGTTTTGCACGAATGCGGCCATCTATCCACGGTTTCAGGTTTGGGTAGGTTTAAATAGACACAGTGGGAACAACATCCCCTATACACTTCCTGATGAACTCAGTCACCGTGTCTGTGTATACGTCATATGTCATTCTCAGAGGTTACCCGGAACATATCCCAGTCCGCGTGATAGGAAGGGAGAAGCAAAATGGAATCGTGATCTGAATTGCCGAAGGGAGGGCGAGGGAGGGCCTTGTATGCATTTCGAAAGGGGGAGTAGCAGTGATCGAGTGTTTTACCAGAGCGAGTACTACAGAACAAAAATATGCTCACAAAAAAACAGTAAACTGAAAAAGAAAATTGCAGAAAAAAATATATAGAAAAAAAGATGCAAGAAAAATAATTAGGCAGCATCTTGCCGCACAACTGGGTCTGGCCACAACGCCTCGTCCACATCACAGGCAATATCTTCCCTTGCCAGACATCGAGGGAAGAAGCGCCTTGAGTGCCTTATCCATCCCTGAATCGCACCCACATCAATCTCATCACATGCCTCTTCCATAGCCTGCACAAGAGGCATGCGCACAAAGGGCTGCCGGTCGTATACCTTCCACCGCCATGCCGAAAATAACTCTTCTATGGGGTTCAGAAATGGTGAGTATGGTGGGAGGTATTGCATGAGAAATGGTGGGTGATCAGCAAACCAGTTTTGGAATGGGGCTGCACGATGAAAGCTCACGTTGTCCCATACTACAACGTACCGGGTTCTTTGATGGTCTGCATCATTCATACACTCTGGTGGTATGAGAATGTTGTGGAGTCTGTCCAGAAATGTGAGAATATAGGCTGTGTTGTATGGTCCAAGGTTGGCATGACGGTGGAGGACACCATGCGTATTGGAGATGGCAGCGCACATTGTGATGTTCCCACCACGTTGGCCAGGAACATCTATAATGGCTCTGTGGCCAATGACGTTTCTCCCCCTTCTTCTGGTCTTTGCTAGGTTGAACCCAGCCTCATCTATAAAGATGAACTCATGTGGGATTGCATGAGCATCCATTTCCAGTACTCCCTGAAAACAAAGAACAAAAGCAGTCAATATGGTGTTAACCAGTACACTGGGAAACAATGTTGCGTGTAGTGTACTGCAATCAATATTGTACTTACATCCACATATGCTCGTCTGACCTCTTTGTTTCTTTGAGAGTTTCTCTCAAACGGCACCTTATAAAGTTGTTTCATTCTGATTTGGTTTCGCGTGAGAATGCGAGCCAATGTGTACAGACTCGTTGAATGTTGTTGAATATGTTGTTGTCTTGGATGATGTGGCTTTGAATTTCTCGTAATCTGATTTCATTATTTTCCAAAACCAAGTTTACAATGGCAGCTTCCTGTACCCCGGTGAACATTTGGCCCCTACATTTGGCCCCTTTCTCTGGTCTGATGAAACCAAAAGCAAAGTAAAGAGAGATCCTTGATGAAACCTGCTCCAGAGTGCTCAGGACCTCAGACTGGGGCGAAGGTTCACCTTCCAACAGGACAACGACCCTAAGCAAACATCAAAGACAATGCAGGGGTGGCTTTGGGACAAGTCTCTGAATGTCCTTGAGTGGCCCAGCAAGAGCCCGGATTTGAACCCGATCTAACATCTCTGGAGAGACCTGAAAATGGCTGTGCAGTGACACTCTCCATCTAACCTGACAGAGCTTGAGAGGATCTGCAGAGAAGAATGGGAGAAACTCAGCGAAATAGAGGTGTGCCAAGCTTGTAGTGTCATACCCAAGAAGACTCGAGGTTGTAATTGCTGCCAAAGGTGCTTCAACAAAGTACTGAGTAAAGGGTCTAAATACTCATTTTTAAAATGTTTAATCCTTTTTTTATAAAATGTAAAAACCAGTTTTTGCTTTGTCATTAAGGGTATTGTGTGTAGATAGATGAGTGTCACGACTTCCGCCTAAGTTGGTGCCTCTCCTTGTTCGGGCGGCGTTCGGCGGTCGTCATCACCGGCTTTCTAGCTGCCACCGATCTACGTTTCTTTTTCCATTTGTTTTGTCTTGATTGTACACACCTGGTTCCCATTACGTAATAATTTATTCCCTATTTAACCCTCTAGTTCCCACATGGTTTTGTGCGTGTTTGTTCTTTGTTTAGTGTTCAAGACTACTGTGAGCGGGTATGTTTTCCCTGCGTGGAAATGTTGTTTCTTTTCGAGTAAAGTACATCTTTTACTCAGTTCTGTGTCCTGCGCCTGACTCCGTCCTAACCGCTGCACATTGACACATGACAGAAACCCACACCACTTATGGAGTCAGCAGGTGCACCCAGTCCTCCGTTACCAGTGGAGGAGCGCGTCCAGCAGTGGAGGAGTGCGTCCAAAATCTTGGCACAGCCATGGATCGCATGCCACACACCATGGAGCGATGGGAGAGAGGGGGTTTTCCCACACCCCCATCAACTTCACCCCAATCCACACCACTGTCCACCCCTCCGTCACCTGGACCCAGTGGGATTCGGCTCTCGCTCCCGAGGGCATATGATGGGACAGCTGCCGGGTGCCAGGGGTTCCTACTCCAGTTGGAGCTCTACCTGGCGACCGTCCACCCAGCTCCCTTCGGGATACCAGAGCGTGTCCCCCCTCATCTCCTGTTTGTCGGGGAAAGCGCTTGAGTGGGCCAACCCCGAATGGGGAGGAATAGACGCAGCGTTGGTCCGCTATGAGGACCCGTTTCCGGGCGGTCTTCGATCATCCACCTGAGGGGAGAGCGGCGGGGGAACGCTTGTTCCATCTCAGACAGGGGATGAGGAGCGCACAGGACTTCGCACTGGACTTCAGGACCCTGGCTGCCAGCGCTGGATGGAATGAGAGGGCCCTGATCGACCATTACCGGTGTAGTCTACTTGAGGATGCTCATCGGGACCTGGCCTGCAGGGACACCACCCTTACCCTCGACCAGCTGGTGGATTTATCCATCCGGCTGGATAACCTGTTGGCCACCCGCAGTGGTCCGGATCGGGGTCCGTCCATTCCATCCCCCAGCACCTCCGATCCTACACCTATGGAGCTCGGAGGTGCTGCTCTAAGGGTGACCGGAGGGGGGGACGTTTCCTGCACCACCTGTGGCCGCAGAGGGCACACTGCAGCTCGGTGCTGGAGAGGTTCCCCAGGGAGTCGAGGCAGCAGGCAGGGCACTGGTGGATCATCCCAGGTGAGTAGGCACCCGACTCACCCAGAACTCCCTGTTGCGCACATGTGTGTATGTATAGAATTTTCTGAGTTTTCCCTGCATTCCCAGCATAAGGCGCTAGTAGATTTAGGTGCAGCTAGGAACTTTATTGACCATTCATTTGCACTTAGATTAGGGATCCCTATTGTTCCTGTTGATGTGCCCTTCCCTGTACATGCCTTAGATAGTCGTCCTTTAGGGTCGGGCCTGATTAGGGAGGTCACAGCTCCACTATGTATGATAACGCAGGAGGGTCATGAGGAGAGAATTAGTCTCTTCCTGATCGATTCTCCTGCGTTTCCTGTGCTGTTGGGGCTTCCCTGGTTGGCCTATCATAACCCCACTATTTCGTGGCAACAGAGGGCTCTCAAGGGATGGTCACGTCAGTGCTCAGGTAGGTGTATAGGTGTTTCCATAGGTGCAACTATGGTGGAGAGTCCAAACCAGGTCTCCACCATGCACACCCCCCCTGAAAATGCCGATTTGGCTCTCGCCTTCTGTAAAAAGAAGGCGACTCAATTACCACCCCATTGACGGGGGGATTGTGCGATAAATCTCCTGGTAGACGCAGCACTTCCCAGGAGTCACCTGTATACTCTGTCACAGGGGGAGACGACGGCTATGGAAACATATGTCTCCGAATCGCTGGGACAGGGATACATTCGGCCTTCCACTTCACCTGCCTCCTCGAGTTTCTTTTTTGTGAAGAAGAAGGATGGCGGTTTACGCCAGTGCATTGACTATAGAGGTATAAATCAGATCATGGTGAAGTATAGTTACCCGCTGCCTCTCATTGCCAGTGTGACCGAGTCATTGCACAGGGCGCGCTTCTTAACCAAATTGGATCTCAGAAGCGCTTACAACCTGGTGCGTATCCGGGAGGGGGATGAGTGGAAGACGGCATTTAGTACCACCTCTGGGCACTATGAGTACCTCGTCATGACGTATGGGTTGATGAATGCTCCATCAGTCTTCCAATCCTTTGTAGATGAGATTTTCAGGAACCTGCTCGAGCAGGGTGTAGTGGTGTATATAGATGACATTCTAATATACTCCGCTACACGCGCCGAGCATGTGTCCCTGGTGCGCAAGGTGCTTGGTCGATTGTTGGAGCATGACCTGTATGTCAAGACTGAGAAATGTCTGTTCTTCCAACATTCCGTCTCCTTCCTAGGGTACCGCCTGTCCGCGTCAGCGGTGGAGATGGAGAATGACCGCATTTCAGTCGTGCGTAATTGGCCAACTCCAACCACGGTAAAGGAGGTGCAGCGGTTCTTAGGGTTTGCCAACTACTACCGGAGGTTTATCCGGGGCTTTGGTCAGGTAGCGGCTCCCATTACCTCCTTGCTGAAGGGGAGACCGGTGCGACTGCAGTGGTCAGCTGGGGCGGACAGGGCTTTTGGTCACCTGAAGGCTCTGTTTACCTCGGCTCCTGTGCTGGCTCATCCTGATCCCTCCTTGGCATTCATAGTAGAGGTGGACGCGTCCGAGGCTGGGATAGGAGCTGTGCTGTCTCAGCGCCCGGGTACGCCACCAAAGCTCCGCCCCTGTGCTTTCTTTTCGAAGAGGCTCAGCCCGGCGGGGCGAAACTATGATGTGGGGGACCGGGAGCTGTTGTCTTTTGTCAGGGCTCTGAAGGCGTGGAGGCATTGGCTTGAGGGGGCTAAACACCCTTTTGTCATTTGGACTGACCACCGCAATCTGGAGTACATCCATGCGGTGAGGAGAATGAACCCTCGCCAGGCAAGGTGGGCCATGTTTTTCACCCGTTTTGTTTTCACCCTATCCTACAGATAAGGTTTCCAGAATGCTAAGGCAGACGCACTATCCAGGATGTATGACACAGAGGAGCGGTCCACGGATCCCACTCTCATACTTCCGGCTTCTTGCCTGGTGGCACCGGTGGTATGGGAGGTTGACGCGGACATCGAGCGGGCGTTACGTGCGGAGCCTACTCCCACCCAGTGTCCAGTCTGTACGTTCCATCTGATGTCCGTGATTGATTGATCTGTTGGGCCCACACGTCACCCTCCTCTGGTCATCCTGGTATCGGTCGGACAGTGCACTGTCTTAGTGGGAAGTACTGGTGGCCCACTTTGGCTAAGGACTTGAGGGTTTATGTTTCCTCCTGCTCAGTGTGTGCCCAGTGCAAGGCACCTAGACACCTGCCAAGATGGAAATTACAACCCCTATCCATTCCACAACGGCCGTGGTCACACCTATCGGTGGATTTCGTGACGAATCTTTCTCCGTCACAAGGAAACGCCACGATTCTGGTCGTTGTGGATCGGTTTTCTAAGCCCTGCCATCTCCTTCCTTTGCCCGGTCTCCCTATGCCCCTACAGACTGTGCAGGCCCTGTTTACACACGTCATCCGGCACTACGGGGTGCCTGAGGATATAGTGTCTGATCAGGCGTCTGGAGGGCATACATGGAATGTCTGGGGGTCTCCCCGAGAGTAATGGGCAGGTGGAGAGAGTTAACCAGGATGTGGGTAGGTTTCTGCGGTCCTATTGCCAGGACCGGCCGAGGGAGTGAGTGGCTTTCATCCCCTGGGCAAAGATGGACCAAAACTTCCTCCCCCACTCCTCCACTAACCTGTCTCCGTTTCAGTGTGTACTAGGTTATCAGCCGGTCCTGGCACCGTGGCATCAGAGCCAGATCGAGGCACCTCCGGTGGATGAATGGTTTCGGCGCTCGGAGGAGACATGGGCCACTGCCCATGTGTGCCTGCAACTGGCCATCAGGCGACAGAAGGCGAGCACCGACCGCCACCGCAGTGAGGCCCCGGTGTTCGCACTGGGGGACCGGGTCTGGCTCTCGACCCGAAACCTGCCCCTTCGCCTGCCCTGCCCGAAGCTGGGTCCGCGGTTTGTGGGGCCATTTAAAGTCCTGAGGAGACTGAACGAGGTATGTTATAAGTTACAACTGCCCACTAATTACCGTATTAACCCCTCGTTCCATGTGTCTCTCCTCAGGCCGGTGGTGGCTGGTCCGCTCCAGCAGTCTGAGGTGTGGGAGGTTCCTCCGCCCCCGGCGTATACTGTGCGAGCCATCATGAACTCAAGGCGTCGGGCGAGGGGCCTTCAGTACCTCGTGGAGTGGGAGGGGTACGGTCCAGAGGAGAGATGCTTGGTGCCGGTGGAGGACATCCTGGATCCTTCCTTACTGCAGGAATTTCACCGTCTCCACCCGGATCGCCCTGCACCTCGTCCTCCGGGTCATCCCTGAGGCCGGTGTCGGCGCGCTGCTGGAGTCGCGCGTCAGGTGGGGGGTACTGTCACGACTTCCGCCGAAGTTGGTGCCTCTCCTTGTTCGGGCGGCGTTTGGCGGTCTAGCTGCCACCGATCTACGTTTCTTTTTCCATTTGTTTTGTCTTAATTGTATATACCTGGTTCCCATTACGTTATAATTTATTCCCTATTTAACCCTCTAGTTCCCATATAGTTTTGTGCGTGTTTGTTCTTTGTTTAGTGTTCAAGACTACTGTGAGCGGGTATGTTTTTCCTGCGTGGAAATGTTGTTGTTTCTTTTCGAGTAAAGTACGTATTTTACTCAGTTCTGTGTCCTGCGCCTGACTCCATCCTAACCGCTGCACATTGACACATGACAATGAGGAAAAAATAAATGTAATCAATTTTAGAATAAGGCTGTAATGTAACATAATGTGGAAAAAAATCAAGGGGTTTGAACACTTATGTGAATGTGATATTTCAGGGTTTTTTTAAAATAAATTTGCTAAAATTCTAAAAAAATGTTTATTTCTTTGTTATTATGGGGTATTGTGTGTAAATTGATGAGGGTAAACTAAATGTAATCAATTTTAGAATAAGGCTGTAATGTAACATAATGTGGAAAAAATCAAGGGGTCTGAACACTTGATAAAACCTGTTTTATCTTTTTATTATGGGGCATTGTGTGTAGATTGATGAGGGGGAAAAACAATTGAATCAATTTTAGAATAAGGCTGTAATGTAACAAAATGTGGAAAAAGTCAAAGGGTCACATTACACGGTGAGGGGAGAGAGGGAGGAGAGAGGGGAGAGAGAGGGAGAGAGGGAGAGAGATAGAGGGGAGAGAGGAGGAGAGAGGGAAGAGAAGGGGGAAGAGGGAGGAGAGAGGGGGAGAGAGGGAGGAGAGAGGGAAAGAGATAGAGGGGAGAGAGGGAGGAGAGAGGGAAGAAGGAAGGGGAGAGAGGGAGGAAGAGAAGGAGAGAGAGGAAGAGAGGAGGAGAGAGAGGAGAGAGGGGAGAGAGGGAGAAAAGAGGAAGAGAGAGGGAGAGAGGGAGGAAGGGAAGAGAGGGAGGAGAAGGGGAGAGAGGAGAGAGATAGAGGGGAGAGAGAGGAGAGGAAGAGAGGGAAGGAGAGAGAGGAAGAGGGAGGAGAGAGAAGGAGAGAGGAGGAGAGAGAGGGAAGAGAGGAGGAGAGAGGAAGAGAGGGAGGAGAGAGGGGAGAGAGGGGGAGAGAGAGGAGAAGAGAGAGGAGAGAGAGGGAGAGAGAGAGGAAGAGAGGGAGGAGAGAGGAGGAGAGAGGGAGTAGAGAGGAGGAAGAGGAGAGAGAGGGAGAGGGGGAGAGAGGAGGAGAGAGGAAGATAGAGAAGGAGAGGGAGGGAGAGGAGGAGAGAGGGGAGAGAGGAGGAGAGAGGGAAAGAGAGGGGAAGAGGGAGAGGAGAGAGGGAGGAGAGAGGGAGGAGAGAGGGGGGAGAGGGAAGAGAGAGGGGAGAGAGGAGGAGAGAGGGAGAGAGGAGAGAGAGGAGAGAGCAGAAGAGGAGAGGAGGAGAGAGGGAGAGAGGGGGAGAAGGAGGAGAGATGGAAGAGAGATGGAAGAGAGATAGAGGGAGAGAGAGGAGGAGAGAGGGGGGAGAAGGAGAGAGAGGGGAGGAGGAGAGAGAGGGACGGGAGAGAGGGAGGAGAGCGGGAGAGTGGGGGAGAGAAGGAAGAGAGGGGGAGTGGGAGAAGGGTTAGAGGGGATTAGGAAGCTACACAGCGGGTTCTGAATGATAAACAAAGTGGTGTGTGCAAGAGGGGGTGTGTGTGTGTGGTGTGTGTGTGTGTGTGTGTGTGTGTGTGTGTGTGTGGTGTGTGTGTGTGTGTTGTGTGTGGTGTGGTGTGTGTGTGTGTGTGTGTGTGTGTATATATGTTTAGCTCTTGATAAACAATGTGCATGTGGTATGAAACAATGGAGATTGCTGCTGGCAACACCAGACAAAAAGGAAAGACAGAGTCATCTGTGAAAGCCCTGGATTACTGTGTGGGTAAGCAAAAGAGTGACATGCCAATCAATATATGTGTGTGTGTATGAGTGAGAGACATATCAGACAGGTCAACTGTGATACAAGCCAGTATTCGACGTCCATCCATGTCGAAGGAAGTTGGGAGATGAAGTGGAAACGGGAAACTTGGGCAACAGTCAGCATTGTTTTGCTAGGGCGTTGTGGACAGGATGGCGGATGGGCCTCTGTTGCCTCTGATTTTGTAAGCATCTGCCTCTGATCCAAAGGTTGAATGTTCGAATCCAGCAATATAAAGTCATTATATTTTTGTTTTAAGCCTATCCAAACTTATAT
>NC_036859.1:10924950-10959625 GCF_002910315.2 Salvelinus sp. IW2-2015 | reverse complement strand
CGGCTGCCGCGCCTCGAGACCGCATCCCGAACATGACCCTCCTCGAAGACTGCCTCCCTCGGCGGCCCGCACGGATCCGATTCCTCCACCCTGCGCATCCGGCCTGGACGCAGCGAGTAGCAGAGAGCGCGGGGACCACCGGGCGCCGGCCTCGGAGGGGCCTCCCTTCCGGAAGCAGAGACGCGGCTGAGCGATCGAAGAAGGAGGTGAGCGCTGCCAGAGAGAGGGAGAGCGAGAGAGGAGAGGAGAGAGGAGAGATGGAAGAGAGATGGAAGAGAGATAGAGGGGGAGAGAGAGGAGGAGAGAGGGGGGAGAGAGGGAGGAGAGAGGGGGAGAGAGGGAGAGAGAGAGGACGGGAGAGAGGAGAGAGAGCGGGAGAGTGGGGGAGAGAAGGAAGAGAGGGGGAGTGGGAGAAGGGGTTAGAGGGGATTAGGAAGCTACACAGCGGGTTCTGAATGATAAACAAAGTGGTTGGTGCAAGAGGGGGTGTGTGTGTGTGTGTGTGTGTGGTGTTGTGTGTGTGTGTGTGTGTGTGTGTGTGTGTGTGTGTGTGTGTGTGTGTGTGTGTGTGTGTGTGTGTGTGTGTGTATATATGTTTAGCTCTTGATAAACAATGTGCATGTGGTATGAAACATGGAGATTGCTGCTGGCAACACCAGACAAAAAGGGAAAGACAGAGTCCATCTGTGAAAGCCCTGGATTACTGTGTGGGTAAGCAAGAAGTGACATGCCAATCAATATATGTGTGGTGTTATGAGTGAGAGAACATATCAGACAGGTCAACTGTGATACAAGCCAGTATTCGACGTCCATCCATGTCGAAGGAAGTTGGGAGATGAAGTGGAAACGGGAACTTGGGGCAACAGTCACATTGTTTTTGCTAGGGCGTTGTGGACAGGGATGGCGGATGGGCCTCTGTTGCTCTGATTTTGTAAGCATCTGCCTCTGATTCCAAAGGTTGAATGTTCGAATCCAGCAATATAAAGTCATTTATATTTTTGTTTTAAGCCTATCCCAAACCTTAACCCTTACGTTAACCATTCAAAATGAATGCCTAACCTTACAAATTCGGAGTTAATGCCTAAACTTATCGTTTGGAACATCTTTGAAATTTGACGTTTGAGAAACATGGATGAACACCCACCCTCACACACACACACACCACACACACACACACACACAAAACACACACACACACACACACACACACACACACACACACACACCACACACACACACACACACACACACACACACACACACACACACACACACACACACACACACACCACACACACACCACACACACACACACACACACACACATAGTAGAGATCTCAGAGGAGGTTTAGAGGCAACTTAAACGCCAGCATCGCCCATCCTACTGTATGTCCCTGAGATACTACTGTTCCATTCTGCCATTAACAACAAAACAGGTCAGTGTCATCACTGGGATCAGGCAGCTGGGTCCTGTGAGGCGACAACTAATCCTTAGTGTCCAACACACAGACAAAGGAACCACCACCTGGTAAATCAAATGTTTAGAGAGGCGGGGAGGACACATGACTTACACGTGGCCCACATTGTTATCGTTCCACCCTAACATGTTCACGCTATCCGATCCATGGAGGCTATGTCTACCTTCACAGGGCACTGTGTTATGTTTGTTCTCAGTAATGGGTCGCGCCTGTGCCTTTATTATGAGCGAAACGTTTAGAAGATAAACGAAGGAGTCTCTTTCTTCTAATCTTGTTCCCACATCTGCACATCCATCGGCTTTGATTTCCGTGTAGATGGGACTCCATTGATAGTGGGGGGGAATCACAATGGAGAGACGAGGCAGAGCAATGAGATAGCGATACCCCACAGATTAGACGGAGACGTGAACAAAGAAAGAGAGAGAGAGGCCGAGAGAGTCATCATCTAGCTGCCGTTGTTAATCTCCACACAATCCAAGATTAGCGAGAACCCAAATCCCCGCCATCACCGTCATACTACTGCTTGTGGCAATATTCTCAGGAAAGAGATCGCTAATCAATGGCCACAGGCAGTATGATGGTGATGACAGGGACTTGGGTTCTTGCCTATCTTGGACTGTATGGAGATTAACAACAGCAGCTAGATGATGACTCTCTCTCTCTTTCTTTGTTCACGTCTCCGTCTAATCTGTGGGGTATCGCTATCTCATTGCTCTGCCTCATTCTGTTGTAAAGCCCCATAAGAAACCCCATAGGGGATGAGATCAATAACTATTTCCTGGTGACACAATTACATGGTTAGCAGCGTCTTTGGGAACATTACACAACACATGCTCCAACACATATAGAAATGTTATTAGACAGGAATATACGTCGCTGATATGCTCTTATGATCTCTCACACAAATTCGAAAGATGCTCTGTTTTTCCCACAACGGCCTTCTGTGGGGCAGATGACGCTAGGGCCTCATTGTTTGATGATTCCAATGTGCTCATGACACTCAGACAGTCCAAGTGACTGACGGAGGGTAGTCTCTCTTAGAGGGGTCTCTGTGGATCAGGAGATAAGGGGGTGTTTTTAAAGTTGTATGTTCTACACATTGAACTCTATGATAATGGACTATATTAATCAAGTCAAAAAAATAATTTCATTGTAACCACTAGTTGTTGAGGGAGAATAGTGAGCATCATTAGCATTCAGATTAGCTTCGATGAGAAAGCTGACGTTGATAAATTACTTATGACCTTTGACCCTTTGGCTCTCAGTGGCAAAGTTGCTCCCACACTGCCTGCCTAACTGTCACTCCCATCCATTAGCATTTAGAAGTTAGCATGACTAGCTAATACATAATGAAAACTCCCACAGGCATCGCTTAACTAAGACTTGAGGCTATATTGAGGAGAAGACCACACACAGAGCTACCAGTGAGTGTAACATGGTCTCTCAGGTTACATAGAGTGAGGTTATATAGAGTGAAGTACAGGGGTCATGCCAGCCTCACCCACTTAGCAACTCACATAGAACACATAGAGATTAACTGGCTACCATGGCAACATGCTGCCCCTCATTAATGCTCAATTTGTCAGAGAGGCATTTTATTTTAGTTGGTGTAGTGGGTGTCTGAAACCTCTGGAGCACACACATAAACACAGTTGCACAAACACACGTAATTTGGACAAACACACACTTTTAGACACACACACACACACACACACACACACCCCCACACACAGACACACACACGCACACACGCACACGCACAGCCACATTTTCTTCTGCTTTTTTATTTTTTCTTCCTTTTATTTTATTCTAACATTCTACAGTTCTATCCTCTATCCTCTATATGGTCAACAGGTGTTATCTCAATTTATCTGTATAGCTGAGTCTAATATTTTTTAACGTAGATGTTCTTTTTTTTAGATATGCATTCTTCTTTCTCCCCACCCTCCCACACACCCCCGCTCGCTCACACACACACACACACACACACACACACNCACACACACACACACACACACACACACACACACACACACACACACAGAGCCTCTCTCTCCCCAAAGAGAGCATCTTTGTTATGTAGGACACTTCTGTCAGAAAGGTCACTATGGGATTTAGTATGCAGGTAAAAGTTTAAAGGTGTCATCCCAACTTTGTAACCAATCAGAGAAAGTAACAGTGAAAAATGTATGCATGCGATGCGGCAGGCAGAGAGACAGTTGACGCTGACAAGTCAAGGACAAACATCACTTAATTACTAATTTGGGAAGTGATTAATTTGAAATTCAAGTCATTTAATTAAAAAATGCAAATTGACAGCCATCATTATAACCATAGAATAAACTTGCCGGGGGAAAGAAGCAGAACTTCTGATGAGAGTTCACTCACAATACACACTTTAAACATTATAATGGTCCCATAGGGGTGATTGGGACAAATTCGGCCAAAACATGCACACCATCGCCTTCAACTCTCTATTGAATAGAATTGATTTAGAGAACACATTGAGGCCAAGCAGCTAAGATTCAAGCAGGCTCTTTTAAAGAAGTGGAAGAGTTGAAAGCCATTACAGACATAATTGGAGTTCATTTCAACCATGTGAAACAAAAATGCTTGTCACAACCCCAGAAAAGGGTTGCCAAAATGCAATCAGAGTGTTTTTCTGCACTATACACTGAGAGTACAAAACATTAGGAGCACCTGCTCTTTCCATAACACAGACTGACCAGGTGAATCCAGGTGAAAGCTGATCCCCTATTGATCCCCTATTAATGTCACTTGTTAAATCCACTTCAATCAGTGTAGCTGAAGGAGAGGCGACAGGTTAAATTATTATTATCAAGCCTTGAGACAACTAAGACATGGATTGTGTATGTGTGTATGTGAATGGGCAAAACAAAATATTTTTGTGTCTTTGAATGGGGTACGGTGCTGGTGGGTTTTTCACGGTCAACAGTTTCCTATGTGTATCAAGAATGGTCCACCACCCAAAGGACTTCCAACGAACTTTACGTAACTGTGTGAAGCCAGCATCCCTGTGGGCCAGCATCCCTGTGGAACGCTTTTTCGACACCTTGTAAAGTCCACGCCCGAGGAATTGAGGCTGTTCTGCAAGGGGGGGGTTGCAACTCAATATTAGGAAGGTGTTCTTAATGTTTGTAAACTCAGTGTATCGCCCTTCTCTCTCTTTCTCTCTCTCCCCTTCACTCCCTCCCTTTCTCAATTTCTCTCTCTCTCAATCCATCTCTATTTCTTTCTGTCTCTCTCTATTTCTCTCTCCCACTCCCTCCCTCTATACCTGGAATTTATTTTCTCTCCATTCCTCATCGGTCATAAAAAAAGGGGGAACAACACAGCTTTAATATTGCAGATAGGTTGTGACTTCCGTCAATGTAATTGTCTGCTTAATTTCCAATCCCCCATATATTTTTGGGGTAAATATATATATACAGTACCAGTCCAAAATGTGGACACACCTACTCATTCAAGGGTTTCCTTTTTATTTGTACTATTTTCTACATTGTAACACATATGGAATCATGTAGTAACCAAAAAAGTGTTAAACAAATCAAAATATATTTTATATTTTAAATTCTTCAAAGTAGCCACCCTTTGCCTTGATGACAAATGTGTCCAATCTTTGCATTGTCTCAAACAGCTTCATGAGGTAGTCACCTGAAATGTATTTCAATTAACAGGTGTGCCTTGTGAAAAGTACATTTGTGGAATTTCTTTCCTTCTTAATGTGTTTGAGCCAATCAGTTGTAACAAGGTATACATAAGACATCCCTATTTGGTAAAAGACCAAGTCCATATTACGGCAAGAACAGCTCAAATAAGCAAAGAGAAAAGAGAGCCCATCATTACTTTAAGACATGAAGGTCAGTCAATCTGGAAAATTTCAAGAACTTTGAAAGTTTCTTCAAGTGCAGTCACAAAAACCATCAAACACTATGATGAAACTGCCTCTCATGAGGACCGCCACAGGAAAGGAAGACCCAGAGTTACCTCTGCTGCAGAAGATAAGTTAATTAGAGTTAACTGCACCTCAGATTTTAGCCCAAATAAATGCTTCACAGAGTCAAGGAACATACAACTTTAAAAACACCCCCTCATCTCCTGATCCACAGAGACCCCTCTAAGAGAGACAACGGTTCAAAGCATACTGCGTGAATCAGGCCTTCATGGTCGAATTGCTGCAAAGAAACCACTACTAAAGGACACCAATAATAAAAAGAGACTTGCTTAGGCCAAGAAACACGAGCAATGGACATTAGTCCATTGGTCTGATGAGAAAAAAATTGTGATTTTTGGTTTCAACCGCGTGTCTTTGTGAGATGCAGAGTACGTGAACGGATGATCTCCGCATGTGTGGTTCCCACCGTGAGGTGTGATGGTGTGGGGGTGCTTTGCTGGTGACACTGTCGGTGACTTATTTAGAATTCAAGGCCCACTTAACCAGAATGGTTACCACACCATTCTGCAGCGATACGCCATCCCACCTGGTTTGCACTTAGTGGGACCATCATTGATGCAGTCCAGCATCAGATGATCTGGACCGCAGAGTGAAGGAAAAGCAGCCAACAAGTGCTCAGCATTTGTGGGAACTCCTTCCAGACTGTTGGAAAAGCATTCCAGGTGAAGCTGGCTGAGAGAATGCCAAGAGTTTGCAAAGCTGTCATCAAGCCAAAGGGTGGCTACTTTGAAGAATGTAAAATATAAAATATATTTTGATTTGTTTAACACTTTTTTGGTTACTACATGATTCCATATGTGTTATTTCATGGATTTGATGTCTTTACTATTATTCTACAATGTAATAAATAGTACAAATAAAGAAAAACCCTTGAATGAGTAGGTGTGTCCAAACTTTTGACTGGTACTGTATATATATTTAGAAATGTATTTTCCTTTCTTTTTCCCCCTAACCCTACCATCCCTCCCCTAATTGGAGTAAATGAATGGACAACAACACTTAGGCTTCTACTTCCAGCGTGTACATACTATATACAATTACGGACAGTATATTTTGCAATAGTTATCTTTTGTTTGTTTTTAGTCCCATCCTTCAGCTCCACTCAACCCCTCCCACTGAACACCATCCAGTTTTGATTTCTATTTGCCATATATTTTTCAACTGTGCTGTGATGTTTCACAAAAGTTCTGAAACTTTCTTTTCTCATAGATTCTACATATTGCAAATGAAAAATAAACATTTTTGCTAAGAGTATTATTATATTATTGTTGATTGACTATGCCTTTTTAAATCACTCAGCAGTGCTATTTGTAGAGGGGGACATAACATTGCATTGGGTCTGGGGGACCTCCCATTTTGGGGGGGGGGGCATCTAAAGAACATTTCCTGCAATTCTACACAATCTAATATGACCCATGTCCCTTCTAGCCGCCTCTATTTAGAACAACAAAAAGTAAGCAAAAATGCCCACAGTCATCAAGTTAGGTAAGAGATGATTAAATATTTAAGTGATTGATGAGACTGAACTAGATCCATGATAATTTAGTAATCAATATTGTGTTGCACCTTTAACCAATAGCCTAACAAATGAACAACTCTTACAAATAAAATACAAAGACAACTTTTTATTGTCTTTAAGACATCCTCTATATCAAATTTCAGCCAGACCGCCCAGCCAACCCGAGCACACCTACACGCCCTACCCCCTCCAGTCTATTCAATAACTCAACTATCTCCCCAACACAACTTCCTTCCCATCTTCTTGTTGATGTCTCAAGGGAAAGGTTTGGAATACAAAAGTTGAATGAAAACACACATACACCTAGACATTAACACACAGAAACAGTCCACCCTCCAGGGTGACGACCCGCCGTTCAGGGCAAGTGGGTCAGAGCCCCACATTTTTTTGCAAAGAAATGCATGTTATTTTGGCATTAATACGTGTCCCATATCAGTTTGCAAACAACATTTAAAAAAAATTATGTCGTTGAGTTAATAAAGCCGCATTCACCATGGTCTCTTTTTTGTTTTCTTGAGTAAGGCAGCTCCAAAATGTAGGTGTTTCAGCCCAGCTCAGTGCTTTCTGTGGTGGTGGGGCAAACCAGCAGAAAATACGAAGCGTTGCTCTGTGATTGGCTCAATGTTCTGTCACTCATGGGTACACTATCCCCGCCAAGTCTAAGAGCTCAAAAATTCTAGCCCCTTGGGTCCTGCCATAGAGTTATATTAGAAGTGCCCATCCAAGAAGGCTTAATTAAGGTCATTGGCCACAGATAAAATGATGTCAAATCATGTTATATCTACAGTAGCTTTGATTGGACTGATCATGATAACATCATACTTTCAAAATCTTAGCTAGCAGTTATCATCATGAATCAAGTCGACAGTGTAGTGGCAAATCCTATTTAGTCCTTGTCATTTGAAGATAACTAATGAAGAGAAATTATAGATAAAACATATCGGTGCTCATCGGCCATTGGACATAAACATTACACAACAAGTTGGAAATCGCAAATTCAACAATGAGTGGTTTGGAAGGATTCAGTAGCTAACTGCAAACATTGCAAATTAATCCTTAGCTTGTTATTCAGTGGAGTGGCTGTGGTCCCAAGTCTAAGATTAAGGGTATCTTTTCATAGTTTAAAATGATAAAAATTCAACATTGGCCATGCTGTCAATGAAGCATGATTTGTGCAATGCTCAAAACAACTGTTAACTCGGAACTGTAAAATTTGACTTTAGTGAGTTCAAGAAAACTGGGAACTAGGGAAAAACGAGCTACGGCTGGGAAAAGACGTTTTGAACTTTCATCCCGCTCAGAATTGTAAATCGGGAACTCGGGCCTCTTTCTAGAGCTACAACCTGAAGATCACTGACGTCATCATGATTCAACCTTTCTTTTTGTCGAGTTCCCAGTTGTCTTGAAAGCACCATAAATCCAAAGAATGCCAGACTTTGATGACAAAGTTTGATGACAAAGTTTGCCCACGAAGGACCGCCGCGCCACCTTCCTGTTCAAGTGAGCACAGCACAACAAGGTGAGTCCAAACATGTCTTGTTTGCTGCTGCATAAGTTATGTAATATGCCAGGGAGATATGTATACTGCAGCTAAAAAAGTAATACTAAGTGTATGTTGTGTAGTAAGCTGTTAGTAGCCCATCTCTTAATTTCGCCTACTGTTCTGATTTAGTGGTGCACATGTAGCCTATAACCTGTTTTTGAGAAATGTAATCACTGAATATTGTAAGAGCTTTCATTGTCTGCTTATATGCCCCCTTTATTTATCCTACGGTTCTGACTTGGTGTACCAGGGTGAGAACAACTGATTAAGAACGGCCCATGTTCTGAATTATGTCACTGTACATTTCAAAAGTGCTGAACAAATAGTTATATTGACTACGTCTGTTCTAGCTCGCTCATTAATGTCTTAATCGAAAATTATGGATTGCCTCTTATCCGCTTGTTGTCTCCTTATGCCAGATTATGTTCATCTCAATTTTCAGTAGAAACCACATTGCCACGAATCCCGCTTCCTGAGTCTGTTTTTGCCTGTGTTCTGTCCTGGAGTGTTTTTTCCGTGTCCTGGAACGCACCCTGTCTGGTTGCCGGGCGACGTAGCTAGTTGGAGGATCTCTGAGTACCCGCACCTGTATCCCATCAGCTATCTGCACACCTGGTCCTGATCATCACCCTCCACTTCATAAGCGCTGACCTGACATCCATTCCCTGCCGGATCGTTAGCCATGAACAGTATGTTGTTGCCAGCGTATCAGCCTCCAGTTTGATAGAGTTTGTTTTGTTGTTTTGTACGTCTTGCTTGCCTTGAACTTACCTCTGTTTTTTCTGTCTACAGTCATTCACCCGGAACACTCATCCCATCCCTACCTGGTCGTCGGTGACTTCAGTTACTTCCTTGGATCTGCTTACTCAATTCCATCAACTCACCTCCGCTGCCCGCTCCGCTACTTGGATTTTTCTATCACTACATTTAAACTTGTAAATAAATACTCACCTTCGTCTTACTCTCCTTGTCCTGGTCTGCTTCTGGGTTCTACTTTAGAGAACCGTGACACACATTTGTTTAAGCAATTCAGCCATATCAGCTATGCTTTTTTTAAAGGCAGTAAATGAGGCTGAATGAACTGTTTCGCTGCCAGACAAGGCTCCGCTGATAGCCAGGTGTAGCATTGGTATACAGTGATCCCTCGCCACTTCGCGGTTCACTTATCGCGGATTCGCTATTTCGCGGATTTTCATAATGCATTTTTTTTTTTTTTTTGGTGCATTGTGCTCTGCATTCTGATTCGCTAAAAACTCACTCCCGCTTCTTGTATCAAAACATGCTACGAATTGTGCTATCATTTTGTCGTCTCGTGCAGTTATGTGTACGTACATAAAACAGCTTGGCAAATTTACATTAAGTTGGCCAAATTATCTTGTAATTTCGAACATCTCCTAAACCCATAATGTCGACGAAACGGCCTACACGTGAGTCACTGTATTTGTATACATGTAATAGTTGCTAATTGTAAAAAAAAAAAAAAATTCTATTTCGCGGATTTCACTTATCGCGGGTCATTTTCGGAACGTAACCCCCGCGATAAACGAGGGATTACTGTAGTGCAATTAATGTATTGTTTAGTGTTATGTGGTGGCTTTGCTGGCATTTATCCTCACCAAGATTTACATGCTAAAATTGCCACTGACCCTCCATATAATTCATATCATAGGCCTCATAGTACTGTAGAGTTATTTTTACATGCACACGATATAGCTGGGTCACCCCGTCCTGCCCTTAAGGGACCACCGCCCTGCAGCGCCCCAACACACCTCACTCAGCTTTAGGATCTTAGTGAAACGTTCATTATTGGTTTCAGGTGTGTTAGGTCAAGGCCACAGTTCAGCAGACCCCCAGGGCCAGGACTGAGCAGCCCACCAGCTACGGATTGCCTAAATAGGTATCTCCCCTGACGTTGGGCATGTTTTTAATAAAGACTCCTTTTGTTGTACAGTATTCCATATAAGGCATCCAGCCAGACCTAATGAAAGTTGCACAGTATACCATTCATCTTAAATCTAGTGATACTGTACATAACTTCACATTTCTTCCATACATTGTGGGAGGATAACCAACCTTCCAGTTAATGGTAATGCATTTATTAGAAACTATAAATGATTGGTTACACAGTTTCTTCTGACAACAGTCTCCACTATCAACATTTCCAAGCAAACAAAAACAGGGAGAAGGGAGAATCTGTAGACATACCGAGATAAAAGTACATACTCTTTGCCAGAATTCAGCCAGCCTTCACAAGACCACAACATATGCACATATGTCCCTTTTTGTGCTTTACACCTCCAGCAGAATAATACAATTTCTGAGTGCAGGATATTCAGTTTCACTGGCATATAGTACGTTCTATGAATGGACTTAAACTGCAGTCATTTATGTCTGAGATTATATGAACCTGACTGTGCATTTTAACATATCTGTATCCATTCATCATCATCAATCATCAAATCCCAGGTCTTCCTCACATTTTTGTTTTACATGTTTTGTGTCATCGGGAAAAGCCTCTATCAACCCTTGATACAGTTTGGAAATCAACTTTGGAGGTTTGTTAGACTGCCTTAAAATAGAGTCTGGCTTGTCCAGTGTTTGCTGGACAGAGAGAATAAAGTGTTGTATCTGGAGAAATTCACTTCACCTCTGTCACAGATGGGTCTTCCCAGACCCTGCTGAGACCCCTGTCACCATCTGATCCTCCTAAGATGAAGCATGATAAATAATTACATTGGTCTACATTTATACATGATATTATCCAAGAATAGAATCAATGGTTCAATAATTGAAATTACCATTATTCACAGATCCCAGACTATAGCTTTAAGCAGCCATCCTGTAGCTACTGTAGGTCTACCCATCAACTCAAGTTGAAACTTTGTATTACTCACTGAATATACTGCAAAATTCCCCTGAGCTCCGTAGACTGGTCTTCCCTGGCTGTCTGACCCTGCTGGGACACCTGTCACCATCTGATCCTGCTAAAACACGATGAGCATAGTGTTGTGTACTGACTGCCCTAGAGAGCTGCATTCCCACGGGATGCCTGCAGGCGGGAGTTGGCGGTCAGACAGACGACTTTGGAATGAAAATATTTTTGTTGTCCCACAGATTATTTTCAAACGGTCATTTTTCTGCTATGTATGTTTGTATTATAAAGGAAAAGGCGAGTGTTGTGCCTTTTCATATTCAATTAGTATGGATTACATAGTTTTCCAATTATTCACACAGTCAGAATTCGCTGCTTCAACTTCAGTAGCCTACCTCTCCTAGTTGGGTGTGAGAGTTCAAGTGCGCCTAGTATGTGTGGTCTAGAGTATGCTGCCTACATGGGTGGAGAATCACGTGGCAGTTAACCTGAATGTGATTAGACTGTAGTTTACTACAGTGTCTGTAAATAAATATTGATAATGAAAAGTGGAGGGCGCTCAACCAACGTGAGTCGAAGTGCAATCACTTTTTGAATCATCATTAAAAAGGAAAAGGTGACCGTTGAGCCTTTTAATTTTCAAGAAGTATGGAATACCCATTTATTTGTCTCAGCCTGCAAATCGTCCTCCTAAAAGGTAGGCTATATACTATAGGACTGTACAAAATGTAGCAAGTGTCGCTGTCATCATTCTTGCTGCTTCCAGTTCAGTAGCCATACCTGTGAGATCAGGTGCACGTGTGTTCTCAATTAAATAGAGTAGACTATAGCCTATGTATACATGGGCAGAGAAGCACGGGGCAGTTATCTTTCCAAGGAAAGTTACTTCCTAAATAAGTCTATGATTAAGCTATAGTTTACTACATTGCCAAGAATTAGGCCTGAATATTGATCACCCATATTTCTGCATCTGAAAATCTCCCCACTCCTAAAAGGTAGGCTATAAAATAGCTCAAGAGAACGTGCAAGTCTCCCCAACTCTGCTCTCTTCAAACTGTATCTAGCATATTGGCTGATATAGTCCAGTAATTCAACGTAAGGGCCAAGTGAGAATCTCTGGTAATTTAACCTATTTCTTAAAGGATTTCTGCGCATTTGATATTGCCTAAAGGGCACAAAATTGTTTCAGCGTTTCATTTAGGTCTAGTTTGATTGAGGCAAAAATAATAGCTAATGTAACCCAACCAGCTCTTTTCTCGCTTGCCAAGTTCATTTACTTATGAAACGGGACAAAAACAAAGGCTACAAACATTTCCATACAAACAACTGCTGTTAGATAGTAATAATAGACACTTTATATCGACAGATAACTAGAGGCTAGACCTGACCTGACTGTGGTAGCCACTCACTCATTCACCTCAGTTGAGAGGGGATGAAACATTAACTAATGTTGCATGTCAGGTACAATACTAGCTGAGCACTGCGAATAAACAGTAGGTTTTTTTCTGTTAAGTTAAACAGCAATTACCTTGCCAGCTACATCAATCAACTAAAGAGTAGACAGTTTCTGTTTTGCTTCCTTTTACAACTCGGTGAAAGAGAGCGACACGTACACACTGACTGAACTATGCTCAACTGTCCTGTGCTGGTCCAGGCAGCCTCCCAGAAGCTTTGCCTTCACACAGCCTGTCAGCCTGCTCTGTGGTGTCCGCCCGGTCCTAAATCCAGTCGGGTAAACACTCCAAACAGCTTACCCGAGTGCTCATAAAACTGGCGGGGAAGAAAAATGCAATTTCAGAATGTGGGGGGGACATGTACCCACCGTCCCCAGTGAAAGTTGAGTCCCTGAATCTGTAGCTATTTTGACTGTCATTCATATTCCATTCACCCAGCTCAATGTAACATAGGTTTAGGCTACTACAAGACACTCGAACTTTCCCTAAAGTTTACAACGTAGGTGTAAACAGACAGTCACACCCTCAATACCGCCTTGCACACTGTTACCTGCATCTAGCTGATCTAGGGTGTAATCACTAGTCCAACAGTTGCAAACGAGAGTTTGTATTGGACAAATTCAGGTATCTTTAACCCTGTTTCGTTCCGTTTTCTTCCATTTAAGAACTTTTTTAACTGAATCGGCAGATTCAGTTAAAAAACACACCCCTGATCACATGCAAACGTTATAGCCTTATTCTAAAATGGATGAAATCGTTTTTTCCCCTCATCAATCTCCACACAATACCCCACAATGACAAAGCAAAAACAGGTTTTTAGATGTTTTTACGAATTTGAAAAGAAACAACAGAAATATCACAATTACATAAGTATTCAGAACCTTTACTCTGTACTTTTTTGAAGCACATTTGGGTATGATGCTACAAGCTTGGCACACCTGTATTTGGGAAGTTTCTCCCATTCATCTCTGCAGATCCTCTCAAGCTATGTCAGGTTGGATGGGGAAAGTCGCTGCATAGCTATTTTCAGGTCTCTTCAGAGATGTTAAATTGGGTTAAAGTCCGGGCTCTGGCTGGGCCACTCCTGGATATTCAGAGACTTGTCCCAAAGCCACTCCTGCATTGTCTTGGCTGTGTGCTTAGGGTTGTTGTCCTTTTGAAAGGTGAACATTCACCCCAGTCTGAGGTCCTGAGTGCTCTGGAGCAGATTTTCATCAAGGATCTCTCTGTACTTTGCTCCATTCATCTTTCCCACAATCCTGACTAGTCTCCCAGTCCCTGCTGCTGAAAAACTGCAAAGATGGTTGTCCTTCTGGAAGGTTCTCCTATCTCCACAGAGGAACTCTGGAGCTCTGTCAGAGTGACCAACGCATTCTTGGTCACCTCCCTGACCTAAGCCCTTCTCCCCCGATTGCTCAGTTTGGTCAGGAAGAGTCTTGGTGGCTCCAAATTTCTTCCATTTAAGAATGATGGAGGCCACTGTGTTCTTGGGGACCTTCAATGCTGCAGAAATGTTTTGGTACGCTCCCCCAGATCTGTGCCTCGACACAATCCTGTCTCGGAGCTCTACAGACAATTCCTTCTACCTCATGGCTTGGTTTTTGCTCTGCTTTGCATTGTCAACTGTTGGACCTTATATAGACAGTTGTGTGTCTTTTCAAATCATGTCCAATTGATTGAATTTACCACAGGTGGACTCCAATCAAGTTGAAGAAACATCTGAAGGATGATCAATGGAAACAGGATGCACTTGAGCTCAATTTCGAGTCTCATAGCAAAGGGTCTGAATACTTATGTAAATAAATAATTTCAGTTTTTTATTTTCAATAAAATTGCAAAGAAAAAAAACTGTTTCCACTTTGTCATTATGGTGTATTGTGTGTAGAGTGATGATGATTTTAAAATGTTTTCATCCATTTTAGAATAAGGCTGTAACGTAACAAAATGTGGAAAAGGGGAAGGGGTGTGAATACTTTCCAAATGCACTGTACAAACAGCATTATCACTTTGCTCATTGTATAATTCTTTCTCACATCTACACGCTCTCCTCCTTTTCCCTTCGCTTGTGAACTTCAGTGCACAACCATCAGCTCTCTGTGACTAGGCGACAAAACCTTTTCAAGCCAAACATTCATATCATAACCTCTAGGCTTGGACGGGATACCATATATACCGTATACCGAGGTATTTGGAAAAAGCCACGGAATGCTTTTTTAATACTATCAATACCGTTGAAACTATGTTGTTGACGTTTTTAAATGCCTTTTAATATTTTTTGCTACTTTTTATGTAAATACATGCAATGAACTTGTGCAATATGTTAGGACATAAAGAACATTACTTTCTTCATTTCACCTGTCACATTATTATGAAGCTTATGAGTTAAACCAGGAACGCACAATCCCTCCATCAGTGCTCAGACTGTCCGCAATAGGCTGAGAGAGGCTGGACTGAGGGATGTAGGCCTGTTGTAAGGCAGGTTCTCACCAGACATCACCGGCAACAACGTTGCCTATGGGCACAAACCCACCGTCGCTGGACCAGACAGGTCTGGCAAAAAGTGCTCTTCACTGACGAGTCGCGGTTTTGTCTCACCAGGGGTGATGGTCGGATTCGCGTTTATCGTCGAAGGAATGAGCGTTACACCGAGGCCTGTACTCTGGAGAGGGATCGATTTGGAGGTGGAAGGTCTGGTCTGGGGCGGTGTGTCACAGCATCATCGGACTGAGCTTGTTGTCATTTCAGGCAATCTCAACGCTGTGCATTACAGGGAAGACATCCTCCTCCCTCATGTGGTACCCTTCCTGCAGGCTCATCCTGACATGACCCTCCAGCATGACAATGCCACCAGCCAGACTGCTTGTTCTGTGTGTGATTTCCTGCAAGACAGGAATGTCAGTGTTCTGCGATGACCAGCAAAGAGCCCGGATCTCAATCCCATTGAGCACGTCTGGGACCTGTTGGATCGGAGGGTGAGGGCTAGGGCCATTCCCCCCAGAAATGTCCGGGAACTTGCAGGTGCCTTGGTGGAAGAGTGGGGTAACATCTCACAGCAAGAACTGGCAAATCTGGTGCAGTCCATGAGGAGGAGATGCACTGCAGTACTTAATGCAGCTGGTGGCCACACCATATACTGACTGTTACATTTTATTTTGACCCCCGCTTGTTCAGAGACACATTATTCTATTTCTGTTAGTCACATGTCTGTGGAACTTGTTCAGTTTATGTCTCAGTTGTTGAATCTTGTTATGTTCATACAAATATTTATACATGTTAAGTTTGCTAAAAATAAATGCAGTTGACAGTGAGTGGATGTTTCTTTTTTTGCTGAGTTTTTTAAGTTAACTGTCTAAAATGTGCTAAATGCTCTGCGGTTATGAATTTGGTTTGCTAATTTAGTAGCTAGTTAGATATCTGACTAAGTGTTTAGCTTCTTCCAAAACCAAGCATTCGCTTGGTAACAGCATAAAATACCCTCCTGGATTGTTTTGTGCGTGCAGCAAGCTGTTGGTAGCATTTTTGAGTTACTTGTATACTTGTATAGTTTTGGTCAGAAACTGTACAAAATGTTCACAATGCGCTCGTTAGCGTTTAGTTAGAATTCTCTGTGGGATTTTACATTTTCATGTTAGCATTGCTAACCTTCGGATTAAAGAGTTTCAGTTGGGTTTGTAAACAGCACCCCTTGTGTTCAGTGCCGGTATTACCGAATATCTTGTTATGGCACAAAGTTGGTATGACAATCTAGATACCGCCCAAACCTAATATCTGCTAACCTCTACACACAGGCTACATCGTTGTCACCATATTAGCTAACGTCATAGTCAGCATAGCTAATAGAACTAAAGCGTTTGTAAACCCGCTACAATCATGTGGTGCAGTCTACAGTCAGCAACAAGGAAGGTTGGTGGCACCTTATTTGGGCAGGTTGGGCTCATAGTAATGATTGAAATGGAATACATAGAATGGTATTGAACTCATTAAATACATGGTTTGATATCATTCCATTCACTCCATTCCAGCCATTATTATGAGTGTAGTCTGGCTCAGGAGTGTGAAGGTGAACGGAAAGGCTCTGGAGCAACGAACCGCCATTGCTGTCTCTGCCTGTCCGGTTCCCCTCTCTCCACTGGGATTCTCTGCCTCTAACCCTATTACAAGGGCTGAGTCACTGGCTTACTGGTGCTCTTCCATGCCGTCCCTAGGAGGGGTGCGTCACTTGAGTGGGTTGAGTCGCTGACGTGATCTTCCTGTTTGGGTTGGCGCCCCCCCCTTGGGTTGTGCCGTGCGGAGATCTTTGTGGGCTATACTCGGCCTTGTCTCAGGATGGTAAGTTGGTGGTTGAAGATATCCCTCTAGTGGTGTGGGGGCTGTGCTTTGGCAAAGTGGGTGGGGTTATATCCTGCCTATTTGGCCCTGTCCGGGGGTATCATCGGATGGGGCCACAGTGTCTCCTGACCCCTCCTGTCTCAGCCTCCAGTATTTATGCTGCAGTAGTTTATGTGTCGGGGGGCTAGGGTCAGTCTGTTATATCTGGAGTACTTCTCCTGTCTTATCCTGTGTCCTGTGTGAATTTAAGTATGCTCTCTCTAATTCTCTCTTTCTCTCTTTATTTCTCTCTCTCGGAGGACCTGAGCCCTAGGACCATGCCTCAGGACTACCTGGCATGATGACTCCTTGCTGTCCCCAGTCCACCTGGCCGTGCTGCTGCTCCAGTTTCAACTGTTCTGCCTGCGGCTATGGAACCCTGACCTGTTCACCGGACGTGCTACCTGTCCCAGACCTGCTGTTTTCAACTCTCTAGAGACAGCAGGAGCGGTAGWGATACTCTCAATGATCGGCTATGAAAAGCCAACTGACATTTACTCCTGAGGTTCTGACTTGTTGCACCCTCGACAACTACTGTGATTATTATTATTTGACCATGCTGGTCATTTATGAACATTTGAACATCTTGGCCATGTTCTGTTATAATCTCCACCCGGCACAGCCAGAAGAGGACTGGCCACCCCTCATAGCCTGGTKCCTCTCTAGGTTTCTTCCTAGGTTTTGGCCTTCCTAGGGAGTTTTTCCTAGCCACTGTGCTTCTACACCTGCATTGCTTGCTGTTTGGGGTTTTAGGCTGGGTTTCTGTACAGCACTTTGAGATATCAGCTGATGTAAGAAGGGCTATATAAATAAATTTGATTTGATCCTCCACCCGTAGCCATAGCCAGCTAGCTAACTTAGCAATCCTCTGTTTGAGCCGGGTGTTTGAGTAGGCTAAACTAGCTAGCTGCCTTTTCTAGCTATGTAAGTGAAAGTGAAAAAAAATACAAGGAAATATTTAGAATTCTCTCTCTCTCACTCACCTTCATTTTTGAAGAAACTGTCAACTTCTCACCATATTTTATGCACTGCAGTGCTAGCTAGCTGTAGCTTATGCTTTCAGTACTAGATACATTCTCTGATCCTTTGATTGGGTGGACAAGATGTCAGTTCATGCTGCAAGAGCTATGATAGGTTAGAGGACACCGTCCGGAAGTTGTCATAATTACTGTGTAAGTCTATGGAAGGGGGTGAGAACCATGAGCCTCCTAGGTTTTGTATTGCAGTCAACGTACCCAGAGGAGGACAGAAGCTAGCTGTCCTCCGGCTACACCATGGTGCTACCCTACAGAGTGCTGTTGAGGCTAGTGTAGACCATTGCAAAATAGTGTGTTTTACTCAGTTATTTGGTGACGTGATTATATTTAGTATCGTTTTATCTAAAAAGGATCACTTTTTTAATGTTTCACTATTTCATTTTTTCTGGAATTCACTGAGGAGGATTGGTCCTCCCCTTCCTCCTCTGAGGAGCATCCACTGGTGTGCATGCATGCATGCATGTGTGTGTGTATGCACAGATGTGTACCACATATAGCACAAAAATAAATTGCATATTTCCCAACAGACACTCACACAACAGTGAAAGAGAAGCCCTCCTTAACAAGCCTCAAAGTGGCAGGTGAAGGGAGAGAGGCTTGCTGGTCTGTGTGACAGTTCTGAGAATGAGGCTGGAGAAAGCGACAAATGGAAGATAGGCGAACCCAAGAGAGAAGAAACATACCATCTTCTATGCCTCAAGGCCCCTTGCTCTGGGAAATAAGCCTGCCATATTATTGTTATGTCTGTCAGCGCTCGAAACTAAATGGAGGTCATCTTTGAAGAGTGTGTCAGGATTGAGCTGGGTTTATAGGAATGGTTAAAATACTGAAAGAGGGACGAGGGTATCGCAGCATCCACACACTTGGTCCTCTGTCATGGGGATACAGCTACTTGCAAGGTTTGCCTGACAGACTGACAGACTGACAGACTGACAGACTGACTGACACGCAAACATGCACATGTTCGCATGATCACACTCACATGCAGACAGATGGACTCAGCTGTTGTGGACCTCTATCGATGTCGCACACACGCACGCACACACGCACGCACGCACGCACGCACGCACGCACGCATACACACACACACACACACACACACAGCTATCCTGACATCTGGCGCCTCATTGGTCTTCACTTCCAATCTTCTCCCTCCTACATTGCATTGTCTAGAGAAGGAGCCTGCAAGTAAGCATTTTGTTGGACGATGTATACCATGTGTATCTCGTACAGGTACAACTAATACAACTTGAAACTTCATGATAATACTGCCAGTCTATTGTTTTTGGGGGAGTTCTTTTCCAATAGAGTAGAGGCTTACAATACAGATAAATGCTAATTAAGCTTTTCTGACCTTGTATTTTTGAGGCACTGACCCAGTTTTAGTTTGTTCTACAGGGGCATTACCGCATTACATCTATTTCAAAAACCACTCCAAAGTCTAATTCATGAACAATGAAACTAGGCAGTAAATATTCCAATATATTTTTCCACCCAATGCAAACTGAATGAGAGTAGCACTGAGAGCTGCTTTGATGATGGATAGCGGAGTTTCATTTGTGCTGGCCAGACCAAAGTAGCTACAGATTTATGACCGATGACGAACGGAGAGAATAGGAATTGCAGGTAGGAGGGAGGGAGAGAGGGAAGGGGATAGAGAGAAAGAGAGAGAGAGGAGAGAGATATGTTGTATGAGAGGGAGCACATGAGAGAGAGAGAAAAAATAGAGAGAGGGAGCAAGAGAGAGAGCACATGAGAGAGGTAGAAAAGGAGTGCAAGGGAGCAAGAGAGAAAGCACGACAAAGGGAGAGACTTCCATTCTATTTGAGTATTCCGTTCAGATACTCCATTCCCATGTTGTGGCGCTATAAGAACTGTCACAATAACCAACAGGAGAAAAATGATCCAGATGTATAGTGATGTAGAAGAAGAACTTAAATGTCACTTGGTAATGGCAGCCTGTTATGTTACTGTTCCACAGTCAGGAGCCTCCTTAAGGCCTAGACATCCTCAGGGTGGAGTGTCATAAAAAATAACGCAGTAAAAAGAAGTGTGTAGAAATGCAGCATGAAAAATGGCCCCCATCTGCTGTGACTCAGCCCCAGAGTCCTAGGTAGCCTACAGAGGAATACATTCACCCTCTCTCTCTCTCTTTCACTCGCTTTCTCTCGTTCTCTCGCTGGCTTGCTGTCTCTCTCTCTCTCTCTCTCTCGCGCGCTTTCTCTCGCTGGCTTGCTGTCTCTGTCTCTCTCTCTCTCTCTCTCTCTCTCTCTCTCCATGTCTCTCAAAGACACAGACGGACACATGCCGGTTCGCGAAAACACACACACTGACACACGCACGTATACACACAAGCAAGGTATAAATACATGAATCACGTTCACATGCATACGTTCTCTCTCTCATTATGCGCAAAAACAGACATGTAAACGCAGGCACACTTCCTCAAACAATAGCCCTCTCACTTGCCTTTGTCAAATCAACCAGCACATTCCAGCTCTCCCCCCTCTGGTTGACTAATCTGTTCATTCTATAGAGTCTCGGGATGAGGGAGACAATGAAGCCGATTGGCCTGAACCGTCAAATCCTCCGCTGGAGGATCTACATAGTAACATTACCTATTGTCATGGAGTGTAAATAGGGATATGTAAACATGGGCTACATGCTACTGTACAGATACTGTATGTGAGGGCGTCCGGCGATGTGAGGTGCAATCCATTTGCATAGAACCACAAAGAAAGTGTATATTGTCTGCGCGTACGCGTACGTATGCGTACTTACTGTGCAGATATGGTCATGTGAGGCTGGCATTCATTATATAGGCCTATAGAGAAATTCCATTCGCTCATAACATTCTGAATAATTAATTTCTTTCCTTCCACACACACATAGACTGCGTTTACACGGGCAACCCAATTATGGCCAAAAGAGTTGATCTGGTTGGTCAAAAGATGCAATTGGCGAAAAATGATCAGAATTGGGTTGACTGTGTAAACACACATGCGCACACAGACACACACAGACACACACACACACACACACACTTCCCACCCCCCCCTCTCTCTCCCACAGTTCAGGGTAGGTACTGTGTATTCACTCATCCGTGGCCTGCTCCGATGCAGAGGTGCTCCCCACCTCGTTAACCCCCACCAATGAGAGCTGCCCTTACGCAGCTGCGCAGCCGATAGGCCTGCTCTCTTGCTTACGCTCTCTCTCTCACCAGGCTGCAGGCTGGCACGAGAAAAACCACCGTCGGCGAGTCAACACACACATCTACTCTCACACAAACCCATACACTTCCTCACAAATACTACACACAGACAGACATACTGTACACCAGACACATGTATATTAGAATTGATAACCAGACATGACCTTGTTCAAGGTCAGACATAAGTACTTTTAAATAGGCATTGGGAGGGGGTTCATGTCAATTTGATATCTAGGCTTACTCCTACAATCTTCACAGCAGCACCGATTCCAACAACAGGCCGTCTACCAACAAGATCTCCAATTTCAACGTATTAGGATGAACATCTATTTTGACACATTCATTCAGAGTGGTTACGGGGTTCATTTGCGTGGTTGTCAGGTTAAAACAGAAACAACTCAAAAGGTTAACAGTTTAAGCATTCATTCCAAGGTTAGGGCTACGGTTTGGGGAAGGCTTAAAACCGAATAGTTAAGACCCGCCAGGTATCATCAGTATTCACAGTATTCTCAAGGTTTGATACAGCATTGTGAACCCTTGCAGCGCAGTGGGATAAGCACTGTGCTCTGGCTCTGAGCCTGGTGAGTTGGTGCCTAGTGCTGGGTGATCTTTTGATGTGTTTTCTTTCTGTGTGTGAGCGCCGAGGAAGGCATATGTCAACCTTCTCAGGACCTTTTCAAATGTCCGAATCCAGTGACTATTATCGCTGGTGGTGGTAACCATAGCAACTGCCGCTGACTAGGGAGTGGAGGGTAGGTCAGGGGTTGAGTATTGTTCATTGGAAAATGAAATTCCCTTGCCTATCTCACACACACACACACACACACACACACACACACACACACACACACACACACACACACACACACACACACACACACCACACACAACATCACACAACACACACAACACACACACACCAACACACACACACACACACACACACACACACACACACACACACACACACAGAATATCCTTCTCCTCACCCAGCTGAGATGGCAACTCTGAAGATTGGCGTCCAGCAGAAGCAGGAGAGACTTGTTCTTCCTTCCTCCCCCGGCTTGCTGAGTGATTCTTTGCTTCTCTGACCCAGGCCTGAATCACTGCTTCGGCCCCTCTAAGTGGGAGTGCATGGGCCTTTCCAATCTGGACTGGACAGAATCTTTCCTGAGGCTGGGGGTCGTTGCTGTCACCAATGCCTCCTGGGACTACCTGGGAACTGTAACTAAGTGGACTCTCCTGGTTAAAAATTATAATAATGAAAATGCCTGATTCACACTACTATGCTTACCCTGAACCACACTGTGCTGGCGCTGATATTTTATTTTCACATTGTCCTTCTCCGAGCAGTTTCAGCAAGTGTGGTGGTTGATTAACCAGGCCAGTAGTATGAAAAGGGCAGGACCTATAAGACGTCATTCAGGACTGAGCCTGCCAAAGTAAATGATAGCTATGTTTTCTGAAATGTTATAATTCAGTCAATATGTCAATGTCTAAAGTGGGTGCTTCCTGTCATCTTTACAACAACGAAAAACCCAACCGAACACCCACAGGTGGTCGCTTAACTTACCATCACCATGGCAACTGATCAGTGGAAAATGGAGGAGTTGAGTAGCGTTGGTCGGTGTGGAGAAGAAAAGGCCCTTTCACTTAGGTAGTGTATTCCTGCCTTCCTGCTAGCCAGTGTTGTGTGTAGGCGGTTGGTTTCCTACTTAGCTAAGTGTTTTGGGCCCTCTTTGACTCATCATTGAGGCACACAGTATCAGTGGTGTGTCTCTGTATGTATGGGAGGAAGCCACCACTGCCCAGGTGGTCATGTAGCCCTCTGGGCTGGTCACACACAAGACCAGGGTTTGGGAGTGGGATGTGGGGGTGAACTGGGCACTGAGGCCAGCCATCTGCCTGTCAGGACTGCTCCATTAGCCCAACACACACTACACACACCACACACACACACACACACACACACACACACACAACACACACACACACACACACACACACACACACCACACACACACACACACACACACACACACACACACACACACACACACACACACACAGATGAGCACACGCATGAACACACACTCTCTGGCTCCAGTGTTCCCTTCCCCACCACAGATGGACAGTGTCAGTCATTAGAGGGAGCTACAGTATGTTAGTCACTCACGCCTGGGTCACAGTGATACATTAGTGTGAGACCAAATGAAATCACATTTTATTCATCACATGCTTCGTAAACAACAAGTGTAGACTAACAGTGAAATGCTTACTTATAGGTCCTTGCCAACAATGTATAGACAAAGAAAATAGAGAAATAATAGAAAAGTAATAACACGTAATAATAAAAATCCTAATAAATACAAAATAAGTAACAATAACTTGGCTAAACACGGGGTACCAGTACCGAGTCAATGTGCAGGGGTACGAGTTCATTGAGTAGAGTGACTAGGCAACAGGATAGATAATAAATAGTATTAGCAGCGTATGTGATGAGTCAAAAAATGGTCAATGCATGTAATCCGGGAAGTCTATGACAGCCTATGACTTGGGTGGCTGGAGTCTTTGACAATTTTTAGGGCTTTCCTCTGACACCATCTGTTAAAGAGGTCCTGGATGACAGGGAGCTCGGCCCCAGTGATGTATTAGATAGTGCGCACTACCCTCTGTAGTTCCTTGCGGTCGGATGCCAAGCAGTTTCTATACCTAGCGGTGATGCAGCCTGTCAAGATGCTCTCAATGGTGGAGCTGTAGAACATTTTGAGGATCTGAACGCCCATGCCAAATCTTTTCAGCCTCCTGAGGGGGAAGAGGCATTGTCGTGCAATCTTCACGACTGTGTTGGTGTGCGTGGACCATAATAGATCCTTAGTGATGTGGACACCAAGGAACTTGAAGCTCTCGACCTGCTCCACTACAGCCTCGACGATGTGTATGGGAGCATGCTCGGCCCTCCTTTTCCTGTAGTCCATGACCAGCTGTTTTGTCTTGCTGACGTTGAGGGAGAGGTTATTGTCTCTGACATCCTCCATATAGGCTGTCTCATCGTTGTTGGGGATCAGGCCTACCACTGTTATGTCGTCTACGGAGAGCGTGATCAAACAGTCGTCCAGAACAGCTGGTGCTCTCATGGTCCAGTGTTGCTTGTCTCGAAGTGAGTATAGAAGGCATTTAGCTCATCTGGTAGGCTCACGTCACTGGGCAGGTCGAGGCTCGCTTTCCCTTTGTAATCCGTGTAAGTTAGCAAACTGCCACATCCGAACAGCGTCAGAGCCGGCGTAGTAGGATTCAATCTTCGTCCTGTATCGACGCTTTGCCTGTATGATGGCTCATCGGAGGTCTGTTAGGTGAGAATGATCTGTTAATTGAATGATTAGAATATTCCACCCTGAAACATATAATTGTATGGAAGTGATTAGAATGTATAACATCATAATCAATAAATGTGTAGTCCTAGTCAGAATGAGGGTAAAGACAACATGTCTTTATGGTATTATAAACAGACTGTCTGAGCTTGGTGCCGACCTGACTACAGATTAGGAGAGAACAGGGAGTACGTGTCAAGAACAAGGTCACTAATCTCTGGCGGCTGGGTAGCAGGACATGTGTGTGCGTCTGTTTGAATGCATGTATGTGTGTGCGTATGGTTGTGTGAATGTGTGGGCGTGAGAAGTCAGTATAAAATGAATTGTTTTGTATTCCTGACTTTAGAACGTTCCGTGAATAAACCTTTTTGACTATTTCAACTGGGCCTCCGTCTGTTTCATTCGACCAGGATGTTACAAATCCTGGTTTGCAGACTGAGTAACATAATTAAATTGGGTTATGTACCTTGAGAACAAAATTCTCTTATCAAGGTCGTAGTGGGATTTCTTATACGCATCCGGATTAGTGTCCCGCTCCGTGAAAGCGGCAACTCTTGCCTTTTGCTCAGTGCGGATGTTACCTGTAATCCATGGCTTCCGGTTGGGATATGTACATACGGTCACTGACGTCGTCGTAGATGCACTTATTAATGAAGTCGGTGACTGATGTGGTAAACTCCTCAAAGCCATCGGATGAATTCCGGAACATATTCCAGTTTGTGCTAGCGAAACAGTCCTGTAGTTTAACATCCACTTCATCGGACCACTTCCATATTGACTGAGTCACTGGTACTTCCTGTTTGAGTTTTTGCTTGAAAGCAGGAATCAGGAGGATAGAGATATGGTCAGATTTGCCAAATGGATGGTAAGGGAGGGCTTTGTATGTGTTTCTGTGTGTGTAAAGGTGATCTAGAGTTGTTTTCTCTAGTTGCACAGGTGACATGCTGGTAGGTAAGATGTTAAGTTGTGATGTTAAGTTAAGTTAAGATGTTAAGTTTCCCTGCACACTCTAGGGCCTACAGTATATCACGACAGTGTATCCCCATCTCACAGCCTATAGGCTACTACACTGCTACTGACAATAGAGGACAGTCAGCTCCTGTTTGATTGACAGGGTCTGTTTGAATAAAGCCTAAGGGGCAAAGTGAACATTTCAAAAAGTGATATTTACACAGAACACAAAAAATAAGAGACTGAATGTATGTTACATGTCTTGCCCACTCGCTATTTTCCCTTGCACTTTGTCCTCCCTCTGTCTCGCTCTCTTTCCATCTCCCTTTTTTCCTTCTCTTCCCTCGCATTGTATTTCTGTCAGTCTGTCTTTCCACCGGTGGTGATGGTAGCCCAGCCCTACCACATTAATCCTGTGGGAAGTGGAGTCTAGGCTCTTGTGGGATGGCTGGGAGTGGATTTGTAACAGAAACACCAGTAAGCCTCTCTTCTCCCTGTCTTAATGGCAGATTAGAGTGTTGGTCAGAGTTAAGATGACACACTGCATGGGGGGGCAGGCATCTTAACAGGCAGGTACAGGGTGGAGCAGCACAGAGCCCAGAGTGGACAATGTCCAGTTTTATGTTTAACCTTTATTTAACTAGGCAAGTCAGTTAAGATCAAAATCTTATTTACAATGACAGCCTACCCCGGCCAAACCTGGACAACGCTGGGCCAATTTTGCGACGCCCTATGGGACGGCCGGGTGTGATACAGCCTGGATTCGAACCAGGGACTGTAGTGACGCCTCTTGCACTCAGATGCAGTGCCTTAGACCTCTGCGCCAGTCGGGAGCCCTTAAAGGAGAGAGGAGGCGATACAGGAGAAGTACTGTAACAGCCATAACGTAAGCAGTGTTAAATGTAGCATTTTACTGTATTTTACTGTATACTGTATAAGCTGTTCAAAAATTAACCATGTTGTTGAACATTTTTAACTGGTGGAAGTTAAAGTAGTACTGTAGCCTTCAAGGCAATTAAATGTAATGAGAGTAATACATGTAAGAGCTGTAGCCTCTGTAGTATCAACAGCACAGTGTCCTTCTTTCTCTCCCTCTTCCTCTCCCTCTCTTTCCTTCTCTCTCTCAGGTTTTTATGTGACCACGTTTTCAAAAAAAACTCTGTTAAATATCTGTTCTGAATTAATATTAATATTCATAGATGTCTGCAGAAACAATAGGGTGTCAGCTATGACATGACACCTTGAGTTTAAATAAAATGTTGGTTATTGAACTACAGTAAGTGAAGTGGATTTACACCCGGTAACAGAATTGCGGTAATGGAATTTCATCATGGGTCCCTAATCTGTACTACACAGAAATACATTATTATAGATATGAATGTCATTCTCTTCATGGTGATGTATCCTAAATAGGTACACAAAGGTAGAAATATGCAATATCCTCCTTTTCATAAATGGGTATTATTCCACACACTGGCTATTATTTTAATGAGCTTCGCCACCGAACATGACCCAATTTGGTTGGTCCTGACCAGACCAAATCTGAACCAATCATAGACATCTATGTTTCACAAGTTTGGACATCAAAGCACAGCACAGTAGAGCTCAGTAGGTTACAGTAGAGTACAGTAGAGCTCAGTAGGTTACAGTAGAGTACAGTAGGTTACAGTAGAGTACAGTAGGTTACAGTAGAGTACAGTAGAGCTCAGTAGGTATACAGTAGAGTACAGTAGGTTACAGTAGAGTACAGTAGCGTCAGTAGCAGTATTTACAGTAGAGTACAGTAGAGCTCAGTATGTACAGTAGAGTTACAGTAGAGCTTACAGTAGGTTACAGTAAAGTACAGTAGAGTCATAGGTTACAGTAGAGTACAGTAGGTTACAGTAGAGTACAGTAGCTCAGTAGGTTACAGTAAGCTCAGTAGGTTACAGTAGAGTACAGTAAGCTCAGTAGTACAGTAGGTTACAGTAGAGCTCAGTAGGTTACAGTAGAGTACAGTAGAGCTCAGTAGTTACAGTAGAGACAGTAGAGCTTCAGTAGGTTACAGTAGAGTACAGTAGAGCTCAGTAGGTTACAGTAGAGTACAGTAGGAGTACAGTAGAGTACAGTAGAGCTCAGTAGGTTACAGTAGAGTACAGTAGAGCTCAGTAGGTTACAGTAGGTTACAGTAGAGCTCAGTAGGTTACAGTAGAGTACAGTAGAGCTCAGTAGGTTACAGTAAAGCTCAGTAGGTTACAAGTAGAGCTCCAGTGTTACAGTAGAGACTCAGTAGGTTACAGTAGAGCGAGGATCAGTAGGTTACAGTATAGCTAACAGTAAAGCTCAGTAGGTTACAGTTAGAGACTCAGTAGCGTTACAGTATAGTACAGTAATACGCTCAGTAGGTTACAGTGTAGAGTTCTCAGTAGGTTACAGTAAGAGCCTCAGTAGGTTACAGTAGAGTACAGTAGAGCTCAGTAGGTTACAGTAGAGTACAGTAGAGCTCAGTAGGTTACAGTAGAGTACAGTAGGTTACAGTAGAGTACAGTAGAGCTCAGTAGGTTACAGTAGAGTACAGTAGGTTACAGTAGAGTACAGTAGAGCTCAGTACAGTACATTACGTCTATGTTTGGGTCAAATGAAGGCCGGGCCATCTGTGGACGTTGAAATCAAGGCCAGGGTGGACTGACCAAATTTCAATTACTTTTCAACTTCCATGGATATCCGGTGTCGATCAGATCTCAGTGGGTGTGGATTCTGGTTACAGTAAATGGAAAGAGAGGTAGCTCCTGGGTAGGTGTCAGTAAGAGCCAGGGGAGGTGACATTAACTGAAGAGAAGAGAGAGAGCAAGAGCGAGAGAGAGAGGTTGTCCAGACTGTTTTAACACTCTCGCTTTTGACCTCCAGACAACAGAAAAAGAAAGAAAACAGTTATGAACTGAACATAACAGTATGCCGGTGGAAGAGAGGACAGTAGCAGGTCACCCAACGGTGGTTTGTGAATACTATGAATTCCCCTTGTAGCCAATTCAATTGCAGAAATTTCGTTACCAATTTTCTGAAATTCTGTTACTGATTTGGTTCCTCTTGTCCTCTCTCCCTCTCCCTCTCTCTCTGTCTCTCCCTCTCCCTCTCTCTCTTTCTCTCACTCTTACCAATGTGGTTCATCTTGTCCTCTCTCTCCCTCTCCCTCTCTGTCTGTCTCTCTTTGTTACCGATTTGGTTCCTTTTGTCCTCTCTCTCCCTCTCCCTCGCTCTCTCGCTCTTACTAATTTGGTTCCTCTTGTCCTCTCTCTCGCTCTCTCTCTTGCTCTCTCTCTCTCTCTCTTACCAATTTGGTTACTCTTGTCCTCTCTCTCTCTCTCTGTGTTACCAATTTGGTTACTCTTGACCCCCCCCTCTCTCTCTGTCACACACACTCCCACATTTGCATCCCTTTTCAGACTACGGGGCAGGGGACATTTTCTGGTATATGTTTTCTAAGACCCCTTTTCCGTCTGTTTGACAAGAAAGCAACGCCTTTGCTTATTCCACATGTATATATGCCTTCATTTCACAAAAATATAGACTCCTTGCTTTCATTTGACACTCAACTTGACATGCTCATGGAAATGAATTCATTCCTTGTCACGCCAAACACATGTTGCCATGATGAAGGATAGAAAATAGAGTTGGCTGCAGCACACACCAAATGGAATCAGGCTAGTGTGAAGAGAACCTGTGCTCACATCACATCCAATGACCTACATGGAACACATTCCTTGTAGCTCGCGACATAATGGGTCCCAATGGGATCCAGTGGGCCCTGAGTGAGTCTACATGTCTGTCTGTGTCCAAAATAGTAGCCTATTCCCAAACACACTACTTTTGTTCAGAGCTCTGTTGCTTCACCAGCACCTGACGGGGCTCTCGCCAAAATAAGCGCATAGGGTGCAATTTGGGACACAGCCATGGAGTAAGAGGCAACCACCGTATGTATCACATGATGTGAGTAGTGTCATATATGTAGGGCACTGGGCATCTCTCCACCCATCATGTGTAGACTGACTTGTCTGTAAAGGTGTACAGTATGCCGTTTGACTGCTGATGCTCTTTCCCAGTGAACCTGTCTCCTGATGCGTGGGCCAGTCACATCTTCCTACATAGAGAGACTAGAGGAAGATCTGGACATAGCTGAACTGAACACAGACAGATGCATGTACACACACACACACCCATACAGAGAGACACACGCAAGCATGCACAGTGCACAGATACGCAACAAATACTCACGTGCACAAACACAAGACACGCATGCATGCACACACTAACAGATACACAGAGACGCACAAACAGGCACACACTCAATCACAATGCAGACCTTTTCACGCTATCTGGACAGCCTATTAGTGGGGACAAAAGCATGTTTCCCTATTCAGTTAAAAAAGACCGGTGGATTTGCACAAATCCTGCCCAATTTAGACATTTCAAACAAAGCTTTCCTCTCTTTTCTCTCGCTCCCTCTTTTCTCTCTTCCTCTTGTCCTCTCTCTCTCTCTCTCTCTCTCTCTGTCTCTCTGTCTCGCTGTCTCTCTGTCTCTCTGTCTCTCTGTCACACACACATTCAGACATTTGCATCTTCTTTCAGGCAATGGGGGTTCTCATCCAAAAACCAGAGCTGGGAGAAAATGGGATTTGAGAGAGGGAGGCAGAGAAACAGAACCAGAGGGATGGGGGAGAGGGGGAGGCGGGGGAGAGGGGGAGGCAGAGCGGCGCGTTGCGCTGGTGGGGGGGGGATTCTTCCCTAGAAGCTTAAGGCTGTTCTGTTTGAAAAAGCTTTGATCCCACTCTGCAGCCACACACCCAAGGGTTAACACAGCCACACAGTCTCTGCTGCTATATTAAGGACCTCTCTCTCTCTCTCAACTTAAATTAGCAATTCAGATGGAGGCTATTTGGCGATGCTCGCCGGCTTCCTCCCCTCTGCTTTCCAGGCAGTTTGACAATATTTTTGTTAAGCCCCATTTCCCCCTTACACAACTGTAGCGGAGGGGGTGGAGAGGGGAGGGGGGGGGGGGGGGGGGTGCAGTGGTGTGCAAGGGGGTGTGGGAAGGTCAAACAGGAGATAGAATGGCCTCTCAGCAGCTAGCTAATTCTTGGACGAAGCTCATCGGAATGAATAAGGACCTGATCTGTTTATTTATTTGTGTATAACAAAGCAGCGTGGCTTTCTCGCATCTATTTGGTTTCTGCCACCTGGAACAAGATGGAAAAAAATGCTATCCGGACAGTTTTGTTGTGAGAAATAGGATTGAGAAAATAATTGGGCCAAATAGGGCCAGCTACGTAGGTAAGTAAGGGGAAATACAGCTATAATATATTATACCGTAAAGTGTAAACAGTGACAAACACAGTCCTATTATTTCCAGTAGAGTAGAGCATCTTTATTATCCCCCGGGGACAATTAGCTTAAAAATACAGCACTTACAAACAGCATTTAGACATAAATAGTCAAATACAATATTGCACAGTACCTCTTGAAACAAAATGGCACTACTACTGATGCATTTCATAGGACTCTTACGTATTGTAGCCAACACCTCATATAATGTAGGCATGATGCCACCAAGATTGTGTGAACTATGTCAACACCATCAAATTTGCAATGACTTTCCTCCTGCAGCATGGTGGTGTGAGATTAATTTGCCTTATGTAGACTTTGGTCAGTTCCCATTTACTAACCAATTACACTTCATATTGCCTCAGGTGATTGGGTCAGGAAGAGAGGATGATGGTGATGGTAGTCAGCTAGGATTTTTTATGGATTCATCTTCAGTACCAGATCAGGCTTAATTAACATTGAGATTAAAGGTACTTCCAGGAGAAGAGCAAACTTAAACCTACGCACGCACGCACGCACGCACGCACGCACGCACACACGCACACACACACGCACGCACGCACACTTCCATCCAGACGACTGGATCGGCCCAGATTAAATATCCATTATTTCCTCTCTTCCTCTCTCTGCCGTGTGAGATCTGAGAATACGACAACACAGGCTAATGAGCCTGGTGCTGTAATATCTCCCTCCATGTGTGGCCTCAGCCTGGCCCTCATATCAAACCCAGCGAGAGAGAAGATCTGTGCTCCGGTCACTGAGAACAGCCCATCTCATTTAAGTATAATTGGATTCTCTGTTTACACAATGGTATCCTAAACACATAGAGGAACTGAAATACCACACACACACACACACACACACCATCCCTCACTCTCTCTGTCAATCATGTCCAACTGATTAGTAGCATTTTCTCATCTACATGTATTGTGTCACCTCCTTTCCTAAATATAATGGTGCTCCTTCCATGAGCCGTTGTGGGGCAGTCTGTCACACATCGCTAAGTCAGCTCGCTGGCTATTAAATAAGTATTTTTCATTAAACAAGTGTTTCATTAAACATTCATTCACTCATCCTCATTTGCATTTTTCACCATATAAGCATTGATTAAACATTGATTTTATCACTTGTTCTCATTTGCATCTGTTCACATTTATTCTTAGAAGAGTTCAGATTTGAATAGGACGAAATGTAGAGAGGGTGAGGAGAGAGAGGGGGGGAAATAGGGAGAGCGAGAGTGAGAGCGAAGAAAATGAACAAGGAAGAAGAAGTAGAAGAAGAAAATAATAGTATGTTAATATTATAGAGGATATTTGTTATTCCATTTCAGCAGAATGACCAGAAAATGAAAGCAGAAATTAGATTATTACATGTTTCTTCTCCACATCATTATGTAGACCCACTCACCATGAAAATAACAGCCTGTTGCACAAWACTGTACAACAGTATAAAACATGTAATTTCCCTCTGGATACCAGAGCATTTAACATGAAATTATCTATTGATACTTGATTAAAAGAGTGTGCAAAGCTGTCATCAAGGCAAAGGGTGGCTACTTTGAAGATTCTCAAATATAAAATATAGTTTGATTTGTTTAACACTTGTTTGGTTACTACATGATTCCATATGTGTTATTTCATAGTTTTGACGTCTTCGCTGTTATTCCTCAATGTAGAAAATAGTAAAAATAAAGAAAAACCCTGGAATGAGGAGGTGTGTCCAAACTTTGGACTGGTACTGTATTTACAAAACACAATAAACAACCTAGATCACATCCCATGTTGTGAGATGAATAATTGTAGTTACCTAGTGATATTTAATATAAATACAGTCAAATTATGAAAATAGTGATTATATTACCCCTTATATTAACATTTAGCCAAATACATTTTAATCCTCATAGTGATATGAATTTCTATTCACTCATATAGAGGCGTTTTGACCGACAGCAGAGGTCCAGGTATGACTCCCTGTATGTGTGTGTGTGTGCATGCGTTTGTGCGTGTCTGTGTGTGTGATGAATTGAATACTGATGGAGCGGTCGTATCTAACCCTGGTAGCGTTACGTTCTTTTCCCTCCCCTCTCCAAATACCGTCAGGGGACACCAATCAGTGACAGGTGTGTGTGGTCCTTCTCCCAGAGAGAGAGGGAGGGAAGAGAGAGGGAGAAAAGAGAGAGGGATGTAAGAGAGAGTGAGCGAAGAGAGAGGGAGAGAAGAGAGAGGGAGAGAAGAAAGGGGAGAAGGTGAGGAAAAGAGGGAGAGAGAGGGATGTAAGAGAGAGGGATGGAAGAGAGAGGGATGTACGAGAGAGGGAGAGAGAGGGATGGAAGAGAGAGGGATGTACGAGAGAGGGATGTACGAGAGAGGGAGTGAGAGGGATGGAAGAGAGAGGGATGGAAGAAAGGGGAGAAGGTGAGGAAAAGAGGGAGAGAGAGTGTCCGGGTGCCCCCATTTCAAAGCCTTGGTGAATTTGTCTCAAAACAAATTGATGTATGTCAAGCACATAGAGTAATGATTCAGTGTTCACTGAAAAGTATTGTTTGCTCTTGATAAAAACTTACAGTATATGTACTTTATTTGCCTTCCCAAGTAAAATTAGTTAAAACATTTGAACTTATACTTTGTTGTATGTTTCTGAATGCTGAACCATGCTGTCTTGTTGACAATATGACCTGGCGCTTTCTCCCGTTCACGTCAGGGGCCATAGCACGGTGCAGCCCGGTCCAGCTCAATCAAACTCCCTCATGGAGAGACACTTCTTGTTATAGCCATTGGTCAGTTCCCATTCAAACATACCAGGACAGTCATACATGATGCACATGTACAGCATACCTGTCACGTTCCTGACCTGTTTTCTGTTAGTTTTTGTATGTGTTAGTTGGTCAGGACGTGAGTTTGGGTGGGCAGTCTATGTTTTCTGTTTCTATGTTGGTTAATGGGTACCTAATATGGTTCTCAATTAGAGGCAGGTGGTTTTCATCTCTTCTGATTGAGAATCATATTAAGGTAGGTGTTGTCACATTGTTTGTCGTGGGTGGTTGTCTCCTGTGTCAGTGTCTATGTATGTTACGCCACACGGGACTGTTTTCGGTTTTGTTTGTTTGTTCGTTTTATGTAGTCATTTTTCCTGTTTGTGCGTTCTTCGTGTTACATGTAAGTTCGTAGTCCAGGTCTGTCTACATTCGATTTGTTATTTTGTTTGGAATCAAGTTTAGTTCGTTTTTGTCTTGTTTAATAAATATGTCATGTCTTATCACGACGCTGCATTTTGGTTTAATCCCTGCTCCTCCTCTTCGGAWGAAGAGGAGGAGGAACGCCGTTACAATACCCCAACCCCTGAACATACACTTTACACACACAGACTCCAAACACATTCCCATCCATGCAAACACACAACCCTGCAGACCTGCAGGGTCCAGAAGGCTGGAGTGGTCCAGAGGGCTAGAGAGGATTGGAGTGGTCCAGAGGGCTGGAGTGGTCCAGAGGGCTGGAGAGGGCTGGAGGGGTCCAGAGGGCTGGAGAGGGCTAGAGCGGT
>NC_036859.1:10858418-10924925 GCF_002910315.2 Salvelinus sp. IW2-2015 | reverse complement strand
GCGGAGAGAGAGAGGGGAGAGGAGAGAGGGGAGACGGAGAGAAGCAGGAGGGAGAGAGAGGGGAGGGAGAGAGAGAGATGGGGAGAGGTGAGACAGAGAGAAGAAGAATAAATTAAATAATAGGATAGTTATTATGATAGACTACAGAGGATAGTTATTATGATAGACTATAAAGTATAGTTATTATGATAGAATATAGAGGATAGTTGTTATGATAGACCATAATGATAGTTATTATGATAGACTATAGAGGATAGTATTAATATAGACTACAGAGGATAGTATTATGATAGACTATAAAGTATAGTTATTATGATAGACTTATAAGTATAGTTATTATGATAGAATATAGAGGATAGTTATTATGATAAGACCATAATTGATAGTTATTATGATAGACTATAGAGATAGTTATTAATAAAGACTACAGAGGGATAGTATATATGATAGACTATAAAGTATAGTTATTATGATAGACTATAAAGTATAGTTATTATGATAGAATATAGAGGATATTTATTATGATAGACCATAGATGATAGTTATTAGATAGACTATAGAGGATAGTTATTAATATAGACTACAGAGATAGTTATTATGATAGACTATAAAAGTATAGTTATTATGATAGACTATAAGATGATAGTTATTAGATGATATACTAACGAGGATAGTTATTATGATAGAATATAGAGGATATTTATTATGATAACTATAAAGTATAGTTATTATTGATAGACTATAGAGGATAGTTATTATTGATAGACTATAAAGTATAGTATATGATAGACTATAGAGGATAGTTATTATGATAGAATATAGAGGATATTTATTTATGATAGACTATAGAGGATAGTTATTATGATAAGACTAATAGAGGATAGTTTATTATGAGTAGAATATAGAGGGATATTATTATGATAGACTATAAAGTATAGTTATTATGATAGACTATAGAGGATAGTTATTATGATAGACTATAGAGGATATTTATTATGATAGACTATAGATGATAGTAATTATTCCATTTCAGCAGAATGACCAGAAAATGAAAGTAGAAATTAAATTGCATGTTTCTCCACATCATTATGTAGACCCACTCACCATGAAAAGAATAGCATGTTGCACAATACTGTACCACAGTATTTCCCTTTGGATACCAGAGCATTTAACTGTAAATCTTTTGATACTTGATTAACTAAAGAAATATACAGGGAAAACAAAATAAACAAGGAACCTCGTAATATTTAAGATAAATAAAGCGATATGATGACAATAACGATTATATTATTCATTATACCAACATTAACTCACATTAACTTTAAATCTGTTTCATTGGCCCTCTGTATGACTGTGCTATTTTATATACACTCATATAGAACTCAATGAAGGAAATAACAGTTTTGGTCTTCAGCAGAGCTCAGGGGTATGACTCCCTCTATGTGTGTATGAGTAAGTGTGTGTGCGCATCTGTGTGTGATGAATTGAATACTGATGGAGCGGTCGTCTCTAACAGTGGGAGTGTTACTTTCTTTTTCCTCCCCTCTCCCTGGGAGTGTAACGTTCTTTTCCCTCCCCTCTTCAGACACCATCAGGGGACACATCAATCTCTTTGACCGGGGAGAGAGGGATGACAGAGAGGGTGGGAAGAAGAGAGAGAGGTAGAGGAAGAGAGGGAAAGAGGGAGCAATGACAGCATAAATATCCCTCTGAAACCACAGTGGACATGGAGCAGGTATGACCACGGGTTCTTCACACATGACCGCAGCTTGAACGCACAAAGAGGCGTCAGTAAGGCTTAGTCGCAGAAGCCTGAGCCATCATAGCCACTGTCAATACAGTCGGTGTGGCATCCTCACACTCACATTCGGGCATGCACGCAGACACGGATATGTACATCAATATTCAGCGAGTATGGTGCATTTGGTTTGGCTGAAGGTGTGTATGTTCAAGTGCATGTGTATACATGTTAGTCATACATACAATCATGACCTCCAACTGCAATGATGCCCCCCATCCATCATGGAGAAACACTTATTTTTATAGCCACTGGTCAGTTCCCATTCAAATAGGCCAGAACAGTCATACAGGCAGGGTTGTTCCACCTCCAAAAGCACAAGGAAGAGGATTTCAACACTTACCATCTCAGATTGTTCTGAAATTGTTTCTGTTGTTAGAAACAGATAAGATTCCTGCAACATTACTTTGTTGAAATATAATTGAAGCTAATTGATTGCACCCAAATTGACAATTTTGATTTATAGGATTCATATAATATTCGATGAAAATAGCACTTTTTCTAACAGTGAGTTAGACGTGAGGGATCCAAAGAAACTGTCAAAAGCCACCCACGAATCACCCAGACCTACGCCAATCCCACCCCTGATGCAAATATATAGTATAGAAAAAGTTAGCATTTCAAACAGTGGCCAGGTAAACAAACCAAAACCATGGGTTGCTGTCATACCTGGTCCATAGACTGCTTACAGGGTAAGGAAACCAATGTACTTTTGTAATTTGGGTAAACTATCCCTTTAACAATGTGGGGGGGGATTCTTTAAAAAAAACACCTAATAACAGGAACAACACCATCATAGTAGTCAGAAACAGGTAATATCAGGATGCAGGATGGGACATTAACCAAACAATTTCAATGACTAAATGCTCTGAACAGGGGGGACATCACCAAATTCAATGATAATACATTACACAGGATAATTAAACAATACTCCGAGCCGCAGCTCAATTCTACTTGTCAAACATAGAGAACTGATACAATATACTCATTGTTTTTTTTACCAGGATTCCTCATGTCTTACTCATAGAGAAAGGTTTGCTCCATATCCGATGTTAGGTACTTTAAATACTGAATATTATATGAATCCTATTTAAAATGGCCAATTTGGGTGCAATCAATTAGCTTAATTTCTCAGAGATCAAATTATACTGTATTATCTTATCTCTTTCTAACTACAGAAATGAATTCAGAACAATCTTGTGAAATGACATGAACCAACCCTGCACATAATAACCACTGAACACACAATTTCAGCCACATAAACACACACCTCACACACACTGACTCCATACACTCTCCCAGCCAAGCAAACACACAACCCACAAAAGCTATGCTTTCTTTTAGACCTGCAGGTTCCAGAGCGCTAGAGAGGCCTGGAGGGGTCAAGGATCTGTAGAATATGGCGCAGACAGATATGGCAGCTCTACTTCTAGCTCCTAAGCAACTTTGTAGTATTTCGTTTTTTTCTGTGTGTTATTTCTTACATTATTAGCCTAGAATGTTTGTGTGTTATTACATACAGCTGGAAATAACTTTTGGATATCAGAGCGGCGGTAACTCACCAGCATTACGACCAGGAATACGGCTTTCCGGAATTGGATAGTTTGTTCGTACCCCCCAGGGCAATTTAACTTAATCCAGATGCTGCTCCAAAACACTGCCAGCGGAGAAGAGGTATTCGGAGTGGACTTCTAGTCTGTCTTAGGAGGTGTGCACACCATCCACCACTTCCGAGTATATTACTCGCTAATGTTCAGTCTCCCGATAATAAAGTAGATGAGCTCAGGGCGAGGATCTCCTTCCAGAGAGACATCATGGATTGAAACATACTCTGTTTCACGGAAGCGTGACTCTCTCGGGATATACTGTCCCCGTCCATACAGCCAGCTGGGTTCTCAGGACATTGCGCAGACAGGAATAAAGAACTCTCCGGGGAGAAAAAAAGGCGGGGGTGTATGCGTTACGATTAACTACTCATGGTGTAATTGTGATAACATACAGAAAATCAAGTCCTTTTGTTCACCCGACCTAGAATACCTAAACATCAAATATCGACCATATTACCTCCCAAGAGAATTCTCTTCGGTTATAGTCACAGCTGTGTATATTCCCCTCAAGCAGATACCACGACGGCCCTCAAAGAACTACACTGGACTTTATTCAAACTGGAAACCACATATCCTGAGCCCACATTTATTATAGCTGGGGATTTTAACAAAGCAAATTTGTGGTAAAACTTTGGTAGTGTTTTCCAACACATTGACTGTAGTACTCACACTGTAAAAATCGGAAATCCAATCGGAATCCATGCTTCAAGACTGTTTTGATCACGCGGACTGGGATATGTTCCGGGTAGCCTCTGAGAATAACATAGACGAATACACAGATACGGTGGCTGAGTTCATCAGGAAGTGTATAGGAGATATTGTACCCACTGTGACTATTAAAACCTACCCAAACCAGAAACTGTGGATAGATGGCAGCATTGGCGCAAAACTGAAAGCACAAACCACCACATTTAACCATGGCAAGGTGACTGGGAATATGGCCAAATACAAACAGTGTAGTTATTCCCTCCGTAAGGCAATCAAACAGGCAAAACGACAGTACAGAGACAAAGTCACAATTCAATGGCTCAGCCATGACACGTATGTGGCAGAGTCTACAGACAATCACAGACTACAAAAGGAAAACCAACCACGTTGCGGACATGACGTCTTTATTCCAAAGAAGCTAAACACCTTCTTCGCCCACTTTGAGAATAACACAGTGCCACCAACGCGGCTCCCTACCAAGGACTGTGGGCTCTCCTTTTCCGTGGCCGACGTGAGTAAGACATTTAAGTGTGTTAACTCTCACAAGGCTGCCAGCCCAGACAACATTCCTTGCCACATCCTCAGAGTATGCGCAGACCAGCTGGCTGGTGTATTTACAGATATATTCAATCTCTCCCTATCCCAGTCTGCTGTCCCCACTTGCTTGAAGATGTCCACCATTGTTCCTGTACCCAAGAAAGCAAAGGTAACTGAACTAAATGTCTATCACCCCGTAGCACTCACTTCTGTCATCATGAAGTGCTTTGAGAGAATAGTTAAGGATCATATCACCTCTACCTTACATGACACCCTAGACCCACTTCAATTTGCTTACCGCCCCAATAGATCCACAGACAATGCAATCGCCATCGCACTGCACACTCCCCTATCTCATCTTGACAAGAGGAATACCTATGTAGAATGCTGTTTATTGACTATAGCTCAGCATTCAACACCATAGTACCCTCCAAGCTCATCATTAAGCTCGGGGCCCTGGGTCTGAACCCCAACCTGTGCAACTGGGTCCTGGACTTCCTGACAGGCTGCCCCCAGGTGGTCAAGGTAGGAAACACCACCTCCACTTCGCTGATCCTCAACACAAGGGCCCCACAAGGGTGCGTGCTCAGCCCCATCCTGTACTACCTGTTCACCCATGACTGCATAGCCACGCACACCTCCAACTCAATCATCAAGTTTGCAGACAACACAACAGTAGTAGGCCTGATTACCAACAATGACGAGACAGTATACAATGACAGTATACAATGACAATGACGAGACAGTATATCAATAAAACAAAGGAGCTGATCGTGGACTTCAGGAGACAGCAGACGGAGCACGCCCCCATCCACATCGATGGGACCGCAGTGGAGAAGGTGGAAAGCTTCAAGTTACTCTGCGTACACATCACTGACGATCTGAAATGGTCCACCCACACAGACAGTGTGGTGAAGAAGGCGCAACAGTGCCTCTTCAACCTCAGGAGGCTGAAGAAATTTGGCTTGGCCCCTAAAACCCTCACAATTGAGAGCATCCTGTTGGGCTGTATCCCCACCTGGTACTGCAACTGCACTGCCCGCAACCGCAGGGCTCTCCAGAGGGTCGTGCGGTCTGCCCAGTGCATCACCAGGGCCAAACTACCTGCCCTCCAGGACACCTACAGCACCGGATGTCACAGGAAGGCCAAAAAGATTATCAAGGACATTACCGCCCGAGCCACGGCCTGTTCAACCCGTTATCATCCAGAAGGCTAGGTCAGTACAGGTGCATCAAAGCTGGGACCGAGAGACTGTAAAACATATTCTATCTCAAGGCCATCAGACTGTTAAATAGCCATCACTAGCTGGCTACCACCCAGTTACGCAACCCTACACCTTAGAGGCTGCTGCCCTATATATATAGACATGGAATCACTGGCCACTTTAGTAATGGAACACTAGTAATTTTAATAATATTTAAATAATGTTTACATACTGCTTTACTCATCTCATATGTATATACTGTATTCTATTCTACTGTATTTTAGTCAATCTAATATTTATGTATTTCTTAATTCCCTTCTTTTACTTTTAGATTTGTGTGTATTGTATCCCTACACCCGCAAGAACATCTGCTAAGTCTGTGTATGTGACCAATAACATTTGATTTGATCGAGTGCCCAAATCCCATAGTGGAGGAAGTGGTCCCATGAGGTCACAGGATTGGTGCCCTAGTACCACAGCAGGCCAGAATACAGGACAAGAGGGCCAGCAGGGCCAGCTCGCTGCTCAGTACTCATTACACACATGCACACACACACACACTCACGGAAACACACACAGACACACACAGACACGCGCACACACACTACCCACTACTCACAGTAAGCTAGACAACGAGCTACAGCTAGAGCAGCTGCAGCATATTACTCTGAATTCTGCTCTGTGGGATGTTATTAAAGATTACAGGATATAATCACAGCGGTATCATGCAGGATGCCAGGATCAGCAGCCACTACATCATCATGTACAGAATTTTGGACTTGGCCGCCGTGGAATATTAGTGCTGTCGCTACCGTCCTGTCCCGTCTGTGTTGAAACAGACACAGCTAAGAGATAAGAGTACTAGGAAAAGGGTTATAGGATTTAACTGGATTGGATATGGAAATGCAGTGGCTGGAGAAGCGTGTATACACACACATACACACACACATTCTCGCACATTCTTGCGCACTCATACACACACACACACACACAATATGTTAGCTGAGAGCCAAAGGAGACCAATCCCTCCCACACCACCAACACGCCGAGCAGTAGTCTCTGTCCCTTAGTCCAATAACATCACATCATACAATCTCCCTTCCCAGAATCGTGAACAGAACATCCTTCAACAACCGTTCGTCCCATATAAAACGAAGAACTCGTAATGAAAACGTGCCAGTGGGAGCATCTCTACCTCTATATGAGCTCAGTGACTGGTTATCAGGGCTATCATTATCTGAGCATGGCCATCGGCAGCTGCTCTGACTGCAGAGAGAGAGAGAGAGAGAGAGAGAGAGATGCACACAGGGAGCGGAGAGGTGCCCACTGGAATACTGATCAGGCTCATAATGGTACTCTCACTCAGCATCCTCCCCTGTGACTGTAGGTAAACTGACAAACAGGGTCATTTCCATGTAAAAGGACCCATGAGCACCAACAGGTGAAGTTCATAGGAGCATATCAAATTGGGTGTCAAATGAAAGACAAGAGCAAAATATATATACAGTATATTCAGGCATATATACATTTTTCAAACATTTTTCGTCCTAAAAATGTGGAATAAGCTAAGACTTTGATTTCTGGTCAAACAGATGGAAAAGGGGTCTTAGACAACATCTACCAGAAAAGTCTTAAAAGGTATCAGAAATACATCAAAACACAATAATGTTGAAGTAGAGACCCCTGCCAACTGATATCAACACTTATACTGAACAAAAATATAAATGCAACATGCAACCATTTCAAAGATTTTACTGAGTTACAGTTCATATAAGGAAATCAGTCTATTGAAATAAATTCATTAGGCCCTAATCTATGGAATTCACATGACAGGGAATACAGATATGCAACTGTTGGTCACAGATACCTTTAAAAAAATGGGTCTCACAAAGGGCCTCAGGATCTCGTCAAGGTATTTCTGTGCATTCAAATTGGCATCGATAAAATGCAATTGTGTTTGATGTGCATAGCTTATGCCTACCCACACCATAACCTCACCGCCACCATTGTTCACTCTTTCACAACGTTGACATCAGCAAACCGCTCGCCCACACAACGACATACAAGTGAAGTGGACTGCGGATGTGAGGTAGGTTGGACGTACTGCCAAATTCTCTAAAACGACGTTGGAGGCAGCTTATGGTAACATTTAACATTTCATTCTCTGGTGGACATTCCTACAGTCAGCATGCCAATTGCACGCTCCTTCAAATCTTGAGACATATGTGGCATTGTGTTGTGTGACAAAACTACACATTTTAGAGTGGCCTTTTATTGTCCCCAGCAAAATGTGCACCTGCGTAATAATCATGCTGTTTAATCAGCTTATTGATGTGCCACACATAAAACATGGGACCAACACTTTACATGTAACATTTAAAGTGTTGGTCCCATGTTTCATGAGCTGAAATAAAACATCCCAGAAATGTTCCATTCGCACAAAAAGTGTATTTCTCTCAAATTTTGTGCACAAATTTGTTTATATCCCTGTTATTGAGCATTTCTCCTTTGCCAAGATAATCCATCCACCTGACAGGTGTGGTATATCAAGAAGTCATTACCAAAAACTCACATACACTACCATTCAAATGTTTGGGGTCACTTAGAAATGTCCTTGTTTTTGAAAGAAAAGCAAAAAATGTTGTCCATTAAAATAACATCAAATTGATTAGAAATACAGCGTAGACATGGTTAATGTTGTAAATGACTATTGTAGCTGGAAACTGCTGATTTTTAGAGTGTCTAGTTTGAGAAACAGACACCTCACAAGTCCTCAACTGGCAGCTTCATTAAATAGTACCTGCAAAACACCAGTCTCAACGTCAACAGTGAAGAGGCGACTCCAGGATGCTGGCCTTCTAGGCAGAGTTTCTCTGTCCAGTGTCTGTGTTCTTTTGCCCATCTTAATCTTTTATTTTTATTGGCCTGTCTGAAATATGGCTTTTTCTTTGCAAGTCTACCTAGAAGGCCAGGATCCCGGAGTTGCCTCTTCACTGTTGACGTTGAGACTGGTGTTTTGCAGGTACTATTTAATGAAGCTGCCAGTTGAGGACTTGTGAGGCGTCTGTTTCTCAAACTAGACACTCTAATGTACTTGACCTCTTGCTCAGTTGTGCACCGGGGCCTCCCACTCCTCTTTCTATTCTGGTTAGAGCCAGTTTGCGCTGTTCTGTGGAGGGAGTAGTACACAGCGTTGTACGAGATCTTCAGCATCTTGGCAATTTCTCGCATGGAATAGCCTTCATTTCTCAGAACAAGAATAGACTGACGAGTTTCAGAAGAAAGTTATTTGTTTCTGGCCATTTTGAGCCTGTAATTGAACCCACAAATACTGATGCTCCAGATACTCAACAAGTCTAAAGAAGGCCCGTTTTATTGCTTCTTTAATCAGAACAACATTTTTCAGCTGTGCTAACACAATTGCAAAAGTGTTATCTAATGATCAATTAGCCTTTTAAAATTATAAACTTGGATTAGCTAACACAATGTGCCATTGGAACACAGGAGTGATGGTTGCACGCCTATGTAGATATTCCATAAAAAATCATCCGTTTCCAGCTGCAATATTCATTTACAACATTAATAATGTCTACACTGTATTTCTGATCAATGTGATGGTGATTAAAGGACAAAAAATTGGCTTTTCTTTCAAAAACAAGGAAATTCCTAAGTGACCCCAAACTTTTGAACGGTAGTGTATTTTTAAGATATTTTCTCATTTCTCACCCTCATAAGGGAGGATAATGAAAGTTCACAGAAGTAACAAGTAATGATAGACCTACCAATCAGTTATAGTGTTTTAACTAATATAACGTTTGTTTATGAGTTAAGTGATTCAAACGTGTAATTCTGTTACCAAATCGATTGAATTGTCTACAATGAGAAACCATAGTAGTCATAAACCACAGTTGGGTCACCTGCTACTGTCCTCCCTTCCACTGGGATACAGTTATGTTGAGCTCATACGTAATTTTTTTCTCTTTCTGTCATCTGGTGGTGAAAGCAAAACTGTGAAAACAGTATGGACAACCGCTCTCTCTCACTCTCCCTCTTTCTCTCTCTGCTGCTCTCTCGCTCGCACTCTCACTCAATTCAATTATATTTAAGGGCTTTATTTGCATGGGAAACGTACGATTACATTGCCAAAGCAAGTGAAATAGATAAACAAAAGTGAAATAAACAATGAAAAATGAACAGTAAACATTACACTTCCAGAAGTTCCAAAAGAATAAAGACATTTAAAATGTCATGTTATGTATATATACAGTGTTGTAATGATGTGAAAATAGTTAAAGTACAAAAGGGAAAATAAAAAAATAAATATAGGTTGTGTTTACAATGGTGTATGGTTCTTCACTGGTTGCCCTTTTCTAGTGGCAACAGGTCACACATCTTACTGCTGTGATTGCACACTGTGGTATTTCAACCAATCGACATAGGAGTTTATCAAAATTGGATTTGTTTTCAAATTCTTTGTGGGTCTATGTAATCTGAGGGAAATATGTGTCTCTAATATGGTCATACAATGGGCAGGAGGTTAGGAAGTGCAGCTCAGTTTCCACCTCATTTTGTGGGCAGTGTGCACATAGCTTGTCTTCTCTTGAGAGCCAGGTCTGCCTACGGCGGCCTTCCTCAATAGCAAGGCTATGCTCACTGAGTCTGTACATAGTCAAAGATTTCCTTAAGTTTGGGTCAGTCACAGTGGTCAGGTATTCAACCACTGTATACTCTGTTTAAGGCCAAATAACATTCTAGTTTGTTTTTTGGTAAATTCTTTCCAATGTGTCAAGTAATTCTATTTTTGTTTTCTCATGATTTGGTTGGGTCTAATTGTATTGCTGTCCTGTGGCTCTGTGGGGTGTGTTTGTGAACAGAGCCCCAGAACCAGCTTGCTTAGGGGGCTCTTCTTTCATTTATTTATCTGTAGGTGATGGCTTTGTTATGGAAGGTTTGGCAATTGCTTCCTTTTAGGTGGTTGTAGAATTGAATGGCTCTTTTCTGGATTTTTAAAATTAGTGGGTATAGGCCTAATTCTGTTCTGCATGCATTATTTGGTGTTTTACACTGTACACTGAGAATATTTTTGCAGAATTCTGCATACAGAGTCTCAATTTGGTGTTTGTCCCATTTTGTGAATTATTGGTTGGTGAGCGAACCCCAGACCTCACAACAATAAAGGGCAATGGGTTCTATAACTGATTCAAGTATTTTAGCCAGATCCTAATTGGTATGTCGAATTTTATGTTCCTTTTGATGGCATAGAAAACCTTTCTTGCCTTGTCTCTCAGATCGTTCAAAGCTTTGTGGAAGTTACCTGTGGCGGGGATGTTTAGGCCGAGGTATGTATAGTTTTTTGTGTGCTCTAGCAGTGGTTCCCAAACTTTTTATAGTCCTGTACCCCTTCAAACATTCAACCTCCAGCTGCATACCCTCTCTAGCACCAGGGTCAGTACACTCTAAATGTTGTTTTTGCCATCATTGTAAGCCTGCCACACACACTATACGATACATTTATTAAACATAAGAATGAGGCTCGTGGGAAGTGACAAAGAGCTCTTATAGGACCAGGGCACAAATAATAACATAATATTAATCAATAGTTTTGCTCTTTATTTAACCATCTTACATACAAAACCTTATTTGTTCATCGAAAATTGTGAATAACTCACCACAGGTTAATGTGAAAATGTTGTGTGCTTGAAAGGTTGCACATAACTCTGCAATGTTGGGTTGTATTGGAGAGAGTCTCAGAGTTAAATCATTTTCCACACACAGTCTGTGTCTGTATTTAGTTTTCATGCTAGTGAGGGCCGAGAATCCACTCTCACATAGGTACGTGATTACAAAGGGCATCAGTGTCTTAACAGCGCGATTTGCCAAGCCAGGATACTGTGAGCGCAGCCCAATCGAGAAATCTGGCAGTGGCTTCTGATTAAATAACATTTTCACAGAACCGCTTGTTGCAATTTCGATGAGGCTCTCTTGTTCAGATATCGGTAAGTGGACTGAAGCAGGGCATGAAAGGGATAACAAAACCAGTTGTTTGTGTCGTCCGTTTCGGGAAAGTACCTGCGTAATTGCGCACCCAACTCACTCAGATGCTTCGCTATATCACATTTGACATTGCTTGAGTTCATTTGCACCCAACAAAATCATACAATGATGGAACAACCTGTGTGTTGTCCTTGTTAGTGCAGACAGAGAAGAGCTCCAACTTCTTAATCATAGCCTCAATTATGTCCCGCACATTGAATATAGTTGCATCTGTAATCCTAGATTCAGATCAGCAAGAGCCTCTCGGTGGATGCTGCAGTATACCCAAGTGCCGTCGGGAGCAACTGCTTGTACGCGCGTTACCACTCCACTATATCGCCCTGTCATGGCTTTTGCGCCATCAGTACAGATTCCAACACATCTTCACCATCAAAGTCCATTTGATGTCACAAAGCTGTCCACGACTTTAAAAATATCCTCGCCTGTTGTCCTGGTTTCCAGTGGTTTGCAGAAGAGAATGTCTTCCTTAATTGGCGCCCCATAAATGTAACAGACATATACCAGTAGCTGTGCCAGGCCCGCCACGTCTGTTGACTCATTCAGCTGTAAGACATATAATTCACTGGCTTGTATGTGAAGCAGTAATTGTTTCAAAACATCTCCTGCCATGTCACTGATGCATCGTGAAACCGTGTTGTTTGATGAAGTCTTTTTGGCCTTTTCCTCCAGCATTGTCCCAGCCATATCTGAGGCAGCAGGAAGAATTAAGTCCTCCACAATAGTATGGGGCTTGCCTGTCCTAGCCACTCGGTATCTCACCATATAAGATGCTTCTAGCCCCTTCTTATTAATGGTATCTGTTGCTTTTATAAATGTCTTACTACTCGAAAGTCGTCTTAATTCTCGCTCAAAAAACTCCTGTGGCTTATTTTTCAAATTGGCATGTTTTGTTTCTAAATGTCTGCGCAAGAGTGAAGGTTTCATCGAGTTGTGAGATAGTACTTTTGCACATATAACACACTGTGGCTGAGGAAAGTCACTTGTCTCAATATAAGAGAACCCCAAATCAAATCAATGTAGTTCTCATCATATTTGAGCCTCTTCTATGATCCAACATCCCTGTCTGTTGTTCGGTGTTTTCCCGGGTAAGGGGGCAGTAGCGCTTCGGCTGCATCCGATTCACAACTGTTAGTGTCCATGCTAGCTGGGCTAACAACAAATGTAGAATTACTGATGCTAGCATTGGATGTGCTGGTGTAGTCCTGCTGGTAGTAGAGCTGGTATGTGTCTCTGCTTACTTTTTTGAACCATTTATGAATTTTCGAGCAAATGGAATGAGCATCAGCTACGTTTGGCTAGAGAGTAACGGTTAATGTGATTGGATGTTAATTATTCGACTAGGCTACCTGTATTTGACATTGTGTTGTTATTTCGCTGAACACTCGATGGTTTACTTGGCAGTATAACGAGGCTACTCAGGCGAGTAGCCTCCCAACCAACACCAGACATCCATGGATGTTGAAAAGCAGCTGGCCGGACCAAATCTGAACCAATTAAAGTAATCTATGTTTCACATGTTTGGACAGCACAGTACAGTCGAGTAGAGTTGTAGAGTTCAGTACAGTACACTAGAGTACAGTATAATGTACTGTAATGTACTGAACATATCTACTTTACTATACAGTACTGTACTCTACTTTGCTGTGATGTCCAAACTTGAGGAACATAGACGTCTATGATTCTTTCAGATTTGGTCTGGCCCGGACCAACCAACTTTGGTCTTGTTTGGGGGCGGAGCTCATTATAAAAATAGCCAGTGTATAGAAAAATACCCAAATTTGCAAAAGAAGGAAATTGCATATTTATACCTTTGTGTAGATATTCAGGATACATCACCATGAAAAGAATCATATTAATATCCATAATTACACATTTCTATGACCCATGATGTAATTCCGTTACCATAATTCCATTACCGGATGTAAATCCACTTCACCTATTTTAGTTCAATAATTAAAATATTGAGTTTTAAACCCAAGGTGTCATGTCATAGCTGACACCCCATTGTTACTGTAGACATCTTTGAATCTTAATTCGGAGCAGATATTTAACAGAGTTTTGGGGAAACGTGGTCGCATAAAAAACGGAGAGATTTTACCGTAATTCTTTCACCAAACTTTGCATCTGCACAGTTCTTCCAGTAAATGTGTTTTGTGGAATTGTTTGTGTAAATTGTTCAAAGTAGTCCTTGTGTATAGAGTTGTATGGCTTGTTAAACTTTGAAATCAATGGTTTGTGTTTGGCATACAATTTAAAGTGAAAAAATCTGAGTCTTAGCATAATGCTGTTTTGTGGAATTGCCCACAGTCAACCTAGTTTTGTTAGCTAGTTTACTCCCAAAATAAGCAATAATAAGCAATGATTATAAGCAATAAGCAATAATCCAATAATAATCCAAACAAAACATTGTCTACAGAGAAAAGTTCTTGCCTTAGAAATAGCCTTCAACACTGTGTCCTTAGACGTCAATGGTCTAGTCCACAAAATGACACTTTTAATAATCAATAACCCTTTCAAGTGTTTGAGAAAGTTTTCACTTAAAAATTAACATTTTTGACCACACACGCACACAGGTCTATACACATCTCAAGAAACCATGGAACCTCTTGTGTGTGTGTGCGTGCACGCGTGCGTGTTGGGAAAACAGCAGGACTAAGAGAGAGAGCGAATGCGGGAGAGAGAGAAAGAGAGAGAGTCACAGCAGGAAAGAGAGATGGAGAGAGCATCCAGAGAGCATCCACAGTTCTTCTAGCCTGGATTCACATTCAGCAAGCTTTTTGCTGGGTTACGTAACTGGTTGCGTCTGACTCAAGCTCGGAAATGTCTAATTAGATTTCTCTTTTCCACTCGGAGCAAGGTCATTCCTTTAGTCATTTCCTAACAACCTTCAACTCAAATCATGGCAGGAGGGCTGAAGCAGCGTGTGTGAGGAGGAGGTCAGTAATAATTTGTATAGGTTGTAAGCCACATGTTTTCTATGACCTGCTCGCTTTGAACACTCCTGTACACCAGAAGACTGTTAGACCTTTGAGCTAAAGCGTAGGTTTTCGGGTCTTAGGCAAGTTATTTTTTTTTATCACACGATTAACCACCTTCATACATTTCGTCATCCTAGGCTAGCTACTTCGGAATAAACTATAAGCCTACAGTGCCTTCAGAAAGTATTCATACCACTTGACTTATTCTACATTTTATTGTGTTACAGTCTGAATTTAAAATAGATTAAATATTATTTATTTTTACCCATCTACACATAATACCCCAGAATGACAAAGTGAATGTTGTTGTTGAAATTTTACATAAGTATTCACATCCCTGAGTCAATACATGTTCGAATCACCTTTGGCAGCAATTACAGCGTTGAGTCGTTCTGGGTAAGCCTCTAAGAGCTTTGCACACCTGGATTGTACAATATTTGCACATTATTCTATAAAAAATTAAAGCTCTATCAAGTTGTTGATCGTTGCTAGAAAGCCATTTTCAACTCTTGCCGATTTAAATCAAAACTGTAACTAGGCCACTCAGGAACATTCAATATCATCTTGGTAAGCAACTCCAGTGTATATTTGGCCTTGTGTTTGAGATTATTGTCTTGCTGAAAGCTGAATTTGTCTCCCAGTGTCTGGTGGAAAGAAAACGGAATCAGGTTTTCCTTTAGGATTTTGCCTGTGCTTAGCTCTAATCTGTTTATTTTCGTCCTAAAACAAACCTCCCTAAATCTTGCCGATGACAAGCATACACATAACATGATGCAGCCACCAAGATGCTTGAAAATATGAAGAGTGGTACTCAGTTACGTGTTGTGTTGAATTTGCCCCAAACATAACGTGTTGTATTCAGGAGATAAAGTTAATTTCTTTGCCACATTTTTTGCAGTTTTACTTTAGTGCCTTATGCACAGGATGCATGTTTTGTCATATTTGTATTCTGTAAAGGCTTCCTTCTTTTCTCTCTGTCATTTAGGTTACTATTGTGGAGTAACTACAATGTTGTTGATCCATCCTCAGTTTTCTCCTGTCACAGCCATTAAACTAACTTTTTTAAAGTCACCATTGGCCTCATGGTGAAATCCCCTGAGTGGTTTCCTTCCTCTCTGGCAACTGAGTTAGGAAGGAAGCCTGTATCTTTGTAGTGACTGAGTGTATTGATACACCATCCAAAGTGTAATTAATAAGTTCACCATGCTCAAACGGATATTCAATGTCTGCTTTAAAAACAAAACAATCTACCGATAGCTGCCCTTCTTTGCGAAGCATTGGAGAACCTCCCTGGTCTTTGTGGTTGAATCTGTGTTTGAAATTCACTGCTCGACATAGGGAACTTACAGATAATTGTATGTGTGGGGTACAGAGATGAGGTAGGCAATCAAAAAACATGTTCAACACTATTATTGCACACAGAGTGAGTCCAGGCAACGTATGTGACTTGTTAAAGCACATCTCCTGAAGTTATTTAAGCTTGCCATAAAGGGGTTGAATACTTATTGACTCAAAACATTTCAGCTTTTAATTTTTAATGAATTTGCAAAAATCTCTAAAAACATAACTCCACTTTGAAATGATTGGGTATTGTGAGAAGGCCAATGACCCCAAAAAAGAATCATCATTTAATCAATTTTAAATTCAGGCTGTAACACATAAAAGTCAAGGGGAGGGGTGTGAATACTTTCTGAAGTTACCTCTATTCTTTTTTTTGCCTCGATGCACCACCACCACTGTGCTGCCATCCTGTTAGAAGGTAACAGATTATTTTATTACAATGGTTAAGATGGATTTTCATTGTGTTCCATGGTGTTATTTGCCCCCTAGTGGAGCTTTCTGGTACTTAGACTGTACGCAAACAGGAAGTAGAGAATTCGTTCTGCACGCATAGAAGCAGCTAAAAACAACGCTACGGTGCAGGTCTTTCAGTGTAGTTATTTCTTGTCACGCTTCAGCCTTGGAAAATATTTGTTTGTAAGTTCGATTCAAGCATTTAGCTAATGATGATAATCTTGTTATTGATAAAGTTTCTTACATATCAATGTTGGTTGGTTGCATTTACTCACACAAATTGCAATGCCTTTCATGTATTATGTTAGCTGTATTACTTTGCTYGTGCATCATGCAAACGAATTGTAAAATATACAATACTGTATTTTTGTTACTGTTTCTAGTGTAATATGCTTTGTTATTCTACATAGATGGTTGTACATTATTAGAGTAATGAAAGGAGTTAGTCAATTACCATATGAGAAAGCAATTAGCTATATGGTTTGGCATCATGCCAGATGCATGGTACCGTAGCACGTGCTTTGTATTCATGCAACTTCAAATGTATAATGTACAGCTACAGTTTGTCGGTGTGAATTGAATACTAAAGTATATTATTTTCGGTGTTTTGCAGTTTTACAACATAAACGTTTTCAATATTCATTCAAGAAAAGTCACGCCTTGGGAGTTTTATTGAAGACTTAGTTGTTAGCTATCTGTCTAGTTTTGCATGGGAACGCAACTCAAGGGCAGAATAACCACCAATACAAATAAACTTACTGCTTCACCATCGACAGTAACAGACACATATTGTCATAAATTATGTATGAGAATTAGATATATTTCTTTCCTGATGACGTGGGCACCTGTCTTATACAAAACATAGTCGGTACTATATGATAATTACACTCTCCAACGTGCATTTCAATTTCAAAGTGAATACATTCCCTCCTCCACAGAGTCACTTGATCAAACATGTTGGATGTGGCCACGGATCAGTGACCACGCTGCCATGCTGATGCCATGCTGTAGTCAGACTCCTGGGGGAGAACTGGGCTTCCCTCCCCATCACTTCATCACAGCCATTGATTGAATGTGAACTTGGACCATCTGGTCACCGTTAATTGCACACGTGCTGTACAGTATGCAGCTAGCCAATCGGGTGGTTTGGGCAGTGAGAACTAAGAAGATAGATAAGAGACAAGTGGGGGAGCAAGAGCAAAACAAATGCCGTTTTCTGACTGTCTTTCTTCAGTTCATGATCTTGGGTTGGATGGGCGATGGTCTGTCCTTAGCCACTCAAACGGTTAATGGGTTTTCAGTGATTTGCCCTCAAATCACAGCCTGGAATCCAAGATGAACAGGGATATTATTCCATTTGGATTCCAGGCTAAACATATCCAACACACACCAAAAAAAGCTACTTCTAATTCAAACTGAGAAGTAGAAGTTTTAGCAGGCACGTACAGTACCTCTAGATTTTTGCTTCTTGTTCAATTTAAACTGAAAGCGCCTTATTTCCTGAAACCTACATCTTTATTCACAGGGTTCAGTTTGGAGGATGCAGCGATGGAGGAGGATTTGAGAGTTTGTGAATAATAATAAGTGGCTAAAGGGGAGATTTAGCCAAACCACATTAATCTCGCTGGGCTGGCTAGGCTGTGTGTGTGACATCGCTTTCCCTCTCTCGCTCTCTGTCTCTTTCCTCTCTCGCTCTTCAATCTCTATCCTCTCTCACTCGTAATTTCTGTCCTCTTTAGCGCCCTGTCTATTTTCCTCCTATTTTCCCCTCTCTGTCTCTTGCCTCCTCTTTTCCCCTCTGTCTGTCTCTTGCCTCCTCTTTTCCCCTCTGTCTGTCTCTTGCCTCCTCTTTTCCCCTCTCTGTCTCTTGCCTCCTCTTTCCCCTCTTTGTCTCTTTCCTCCTCTTTGTCTCTTCCCTCCTCTTTTCCCCTCAGTCTGTTTCTTTCCTCCTCTTTCCCCCTCTGTCTCTCTCCTCCTCTGTTTCTGCCCGGAGAAGCTCCTCATGGAAACAGCAGGCCTGCCCCCTCTGACTTTAATATGACATGGTTGACATGAAAGGAACACAGGGCAACAGAGAGTACAGCGAGAAACAGAGAACATTTGCCCAGTCATCTCGCAGCCTTGATAGGTGTCATGTCATGTTGGTGAGAGCATGATGTAGCCGCTCTGACATCCATAGTGGCTGAGGCGAACTGAAACCACAACAAAAATGTGTTACTACTCCAGTGCATTCTCCTTTCTCTTGGTGCGTCACTGAAAGCACACCAACACAACAGTAACACATTAGGGCATTATTATGGCCATTTGCCACAGTAGAGAAAAGATGCAAGGTCGGGTCCTCCAGAGAAACAATTAGCCGTGGAACTTCAGAGGAGAACAATCGTTGATTAGCATCTGTTTACGGCACACAGGCAGACAGGATTGGAGGAGAGGAGAGCAGGGAGCTGTAGGGCTTGTCACACTAGCTGCAGCCTATGGATTTGCTTCCATAATGAAGCAATGCAGAATTGTTTAACGCACCCCTCCTTCTAATCGACGCGCACGCGCACACGCACACACCTCCTATTTCCCCTTCACTGCAATAACCTCATTTGGACCATTGGACTAATTGCAGACTCCGTTTGCATACCATAGTCCCAACCTGCCATATGCTCTCTACCCCCGACAGTAAGTCAAGTGTCACAACGTGAACTGTCAGATGTAGCTGCTGGGCCAAAACTAAGATCACCCCCCCCCCCCTATTTTAACACTCGTATCTGTTAAACTGTTCACCTCATCTGCCTCCTGCAGAGAGCTCTAACACTAACAGTCTAGTTATGATTTGTGGTATATGAAGGACTAGTAGTAACTAGGCTGTACACAGTATACTGCATTATCAATACTATCACTACCACTAGTGATAACAGAAAACACAATTGTCCTCCTCGCCCTGCAGAAACCTATAACCCCAAACGTCTATTGTCTATCTGAAGGTGTAACAGTTTTATCATCGCCACTACCATCATTACTATCCGATGGAACACTGATAACCACAACAGCACCAGACAATAATGTAAGCTGAAGAATATGAGTCACAGGGCTGTACGTCTCTTTTGTATAGGAGGATATACAGCATGAATAGCTAGAATCTTTTTGAGTGCCATACATGAAGCGAGCCATTGAACCCTCTTTGGTTCGACATAGCTGCTGTAGCACCATTTCTTGTTACAGTGTAGTGCACGTTATGAAAATGATACGAATAAAGAAAGGGGCTTTTCATGAACTGTATGTGGAGTCTAAAGTAGAGTACAGTAATTAGGGCCATAGGCCCCTGGGCAAAGTCTAAGTCACCCAGATTTTAGAGAGGGCATGGGGAGAGAGTCCTGTATTTGGTGTTCCATATCAAAGAGCGTTTCAAGCATTTTGTTTGAGGGAGAGGCACGAGACACATTTTTCAATCCTCTATATTCAATATTCTCTTTTGATTGGAAACGTCTGGGGTCTCCCTGCCCAGAACAAAGACTGTGGTTCTCCACTGCTCCGCACGGTATTTGATTCGTTCCAACTCCTTGAGGCAATCTTCCAGCTCGTTTTAGTAAGAGCAATGGGTATAGTAACCGTGGTGATTCTCACAGAAAAATGGTTCAGACAGCAATTCCCAAACACTCAACCCCAGGTACACACTCTCCATGCTCCCTTTAATGCGTAGCGTAGAACTAGAAGAGAATTTGACATAGAACAGAAGCCTTACGAGACAGACATGGGGCTCTAGTTTCAATCTACAACTCTCTGGGCGCCCCGACTCGCTCCGAGGCCTGTGTGTTAAGCATGGCAGAACTGTCTCTCGCTGGAGCAAAATGCTCCACATCAGATCAGACACATCTAATTGTCCCCCTTGGGTAAGGCTATTCATTATATCAGCTAGTGTTGTGGCCTCCTCCACCACGTCCAGTCAAGGAGGGTTAGAGATACAGACAAGATGCCAGACAGACCAGGCATGCACAGACACACACACACACACACACACACACACACACACACACACACACACAGAGTTGGTGGTGCCTCAGTAAACCACCACTGAACACTAACCCTCCAACCACCAACACACGGCCCCTTATGAGAAAAGACTGGCAAATCTAGGAGGCATTCTTCACATCCTTCTTTCTTCTGATGAGAGAGTTCTCCCATTTAGCCTGGCATATACTCTAAGTAGCTGGCTAACTGCAAGCAATGATGTTCTTATGCTAAATGGGAAAACACTTGTATACTGTAAAAAGTGCTTCCCCAACTTAAATGACCAAAGAGCACCACATAATCTGCAATAAAAAACCTTTCAAAGAAAGAGAGTCAGTGGTAAAGGAAGTCATTTGGAAGTGAATTGGTTGTGTATATTTGGACTGCTTATGATTAGCTTACATTGGCTTTGTGTGAGTGTGTGTATGTATGTGTGTGTCTGTGTGTACGTGCTCCAGCTCTCGGGGCTCAATCCCTTTGTAAGAGCACAATAAACACATCAGCCTGCCTTGCCCTTAGAGAAATAACTCCCTTCCAAAACGTGTGTCTTTATTCCAGCTCTACAATAGACCCCGACGGGATTAACTATTGTGTGTTGCTGTCTAGGGATGGAACAGCACAGGAAGCACAACTCTGCATAAACAGAAACAACACCTGGTGTCAGGTGGCAGAAATGCCACCTTGACTTGGCAAGATGCCCACCGAGGAGCAGTGATACACCACAGCAGGAGGAGGATAATCAACCGCAGGAGGAGGATAATCAACCGCAGGACTCCAGACGATTACAGAGACCCTCTGGAGATAACGGAGACAAACAGCCGGAGGAAGAGAAATAGAAATGTTACCGTAGAACAACAAGCGGATGAGTGAGAGGATGTTGTTTGTAATGTGTCCAAATGATGCCCAGCCGCCAGTAGACTGCTGTCCTGTCGCGCTGAGGCAGGGGGCGTTAGAAAAGGGCACAGTGAGGATACCGCATCCAGCGGTCCCACACCGGCAGAATAAATGTGACACATTACAACCAACTGACAAACGAGTGTAACATCAGCCAGTGACAGTGTCATAACACCATGTTGACGGTCGGAGCCTGTGAGAAGAGGACCCTGTGAACCAGGCTATGCCGGTCACGTCTATCCAGGGGACGGCGTCCAGTCGTCCCATGCCAGACAGCATCTCTGAGGCAGTCTGTCACACACATACACATTGGGGGTTTAGGGGCCTCTGTCTGAGCAAGGGACGGGAGAGTGGAAGATAGGGGAGGCCACAGGATAGAGACACACTGAGTCACTCTCCTCTCTCCAAACACAGAGAGAGTGAGATAAAGAGAGAGAGAGGGGGGGGGGGGATTATGGAACAGAGAGTCACTCATCCCCATGCTACGTCCTCATACCATCACATCATGCCCACTTCCTTGTACTGACCGTACTGTAATCATCACCCCTCCCCTTCCGCTGCAGACGCCACCCACTGCAATAAGCACTAGCCAGCTACACACGCACACGCACACTTATAGCACTAGTAGAGAGGAGTAGCTCCTATATATCAGACTAGTAGAAGCAGCTTAACTATAATGGAGAGAGCAGCCAGAAGCTTTAGCATAACACTCATCCACAGTTACAGATGTAGGATCTTAATTTGAGCCAGTTTGCTACAGCACGAAAATAATCCTGCGGCAATAGGAATTATTATATGGATTATGATTAATGGACATTTTTTGTAGGGGTTGATACATTTTTCGTTAGGGAAAATCAAGTCTGACATTTAAAATGGAAATGACAAACTTTAGAAGCTTTTAAAAACCTAGGATACATTACATGTTTGCATTTCCTGGTCTGCAGGAAAATTCTTATTAACAAAAAAATGTGTGATAAATTAAGATCCTACATATGTATAGGATATGGGAGATAATGCTGCTCGGATGAAGAGCAGTCTTTCAATAAATCTCAAATGTGGTTAAAATCATTTGCAAATCTAGTATTTTTAGATTGTGTGTCACACCACGTACTGTATGCTCTCTGAATCCCCTTGGAGTAGGTTTTACAGGATGTTTTACAGGTTCTTTTACAGTTTGTAAACACCCTTGGTGTAGGCCACAGTTTTACAGGTTGTAGACACCCTCGGTGTAGGTTTTACAGGTTGTTTTACAGGTTGTAGACACCCTTGGTGGACGGCCACACGTTTACAGGCTTGTAGACACCTTGGTGTAGGCCACCAGTCTTTAGCAGGTTGGTAGACACCCTTGGGTAGGTTCACAGTTGTTTACAGGTTGTAGAACCCCTTGGTGTAGGCCACAGTTTTAACAGGTTGTAGACCACCTTGGTGTAGGCCACAGTTTTCAAGGTGTAGCACCCTTGGTGTAGGCCACAGTTTTACAGGTTGTAGACACCCTTGGTGTAGGCCACAGTTTTACAGGTTGTAGACACCCTTGGTGTAGGCCACAGTTTTACAGGTTGTAGACACCCTTGGTGTAGGCCACAGTTTAACAGGTTGTAGACACCCTCGGTGTACGGTTCTAACCAGGTTGTTTTACAGGTTGTAGACACCTTGGTGTAGGCCACAGTTTTAACGGTTTGTAGACACCCTTGATGTAGCCACAGTTTTACAGGTTGTAGACACCCTTGGTGTAGGCCACAGTTTTACAGGTTGTAGACACCCTTGTGTAGGCCACAGTTTTACAGTTGTAGACACCCCTTGGTGTAGGCCACAGTTTTAACAGGTTGTAGACACCCTGGTGTTAAGGTTTTAACCAGTTGTTTACCAGGTTGTAGACACCCTTGGTGTAGGCCACAGTTTTACAGGTTGTAGACACCCTTGTGTAGGCACAGTTTCTACAGGTGTAGAACACCTTGGTGTAGGCTCCACAGTTTTACAGGTGTAGACACCCTTGGTGTAGGCCACAGTTTTACAGTTGTAGACACCCTTGGTGTAGGCCACAGTTAACAGGTTGTAGACACCCTTGGTGTTGGACACATTTTAACAGGGTCTTGATTTAGTACGAAAAAAAATTGATGAGCGATTAACCGAAATGTATGTCTTTCTTCTGTTTTTTTAAACAATTCATTGACAGAAGTCGGTTCAATAATTTGAATTCCATGTTGTTCTATTTTTTTCCAGTGAGCTCATGCCACACATTGCACAGTTCTCTAGAGATAACATCAGGTCCAGTCTGAACTGTGGCGATGTAGTAGGCAGTTGTAGTTTCCAACAGGCCAATATTCTACCTAGTTTAGTGCAGAAAACGTGGTAATTAACTACAATGACCATAATCTATTGTGGCCGCCTGCTTGTTGCTGTCCGTCTGCGTTTCTTTTATCCCTGCTACGTTCGTTAGTGTGGGAAGACACAGAGACAGAGAGAGAGAGAGACGAGAGAGAGAGAGAGAGAGAGAGAAGACGAGAGAGAGAGAGAGAGAGAGAGAGAGAGAGAGAGAGAGAGAGGAGAGAGAGAGAGAGAGAGAAAGAGAAGAGAGACGGGAACAAAGAGAGAAGAGAAGAGAGAGAGAGAGAGAGAGAGAGAGAGAGAGAGAGAGAGACAGAGACGAGAGAGCAGAGAGAGAAGTAGAGAGAGAGAGGAGAAGAAGAGAGCAGAGAAGAGAGAGAGAGGAAGAGAGAGAGAGAGAGAGAGAGAGAGAGAGAGAGAGAGAGAAGGAGGAGAGAGAGAGAGAGAGGAACGAGAGTGCAGAGAGAGAGAGAAGAGAGAGAAGAGAGAGAGAGAGAGAGAGAGAGAGAGAGAGAGAGAGAGAGAGAGGGGGAAGAGATAGAAGAATGCTCGATCGAGAGGTATAGAGAGCAGAACAGTTGCTTTGTGAGGTATGTCATGATCTAAGTGATTGATAGTTGGTATTCAGCAGTCATAAAAGTATGCCTTTGTTTACTTCAGCATAGGCAGCACCTCTATGGAGATGAGATGATGACTTGGAATGAAATAATAAAGTCATCAAATAGAACAAATGTAATATACACACAACTGAAATATTTTATTAAAGTAAAGTCAATACATTATGGTTAATAATTGATAAGCAGTACTGGGCAGTCACTACAATCATGGGACTTTTATATTTAAAAGTGTTGTTACAGCATTCAACCCGCATAATGCATAGTGCATTTAAAATTTCAAACCGTGATTATCTTTTAATAGTCAAACCGAAACCGAACCAACCTCAAAGAGCACGAATGGCTCAGCAATAACAAAAAATGAAAACAATTGAAAGCCATTTGTTGAGTATTAGATTTTGTTTGGCCATGTGTGGAGCAGCCTGCATGTGAGGACAACTGTCGGTGCCAGAAATGTCAAAAGCCGTGTGCTGCAGCAGAGTAAAAAATTATAAAACACTTTGAAATCTAACGTGCCTGGAGTATATAGTAGTGACTGTCTGATGCTGCTACGCAGGCTTATCCAACACAGATAAAAAGGCTTTCACAAGCAATTACTAAATTAGTAGAGAAATGTATTTCAACCCAGTGAACTAACACAGAAACACACTGAACTACTAATCTGGGAGCAGAAGGGCTAAAATACCCCTGGAATTGAAAGTTGAATGGCTTAATTGATGTCAGGGCCCTCAAGTGTATACGAATGAGGAAGCGCAGCTCTGGAGGAATTACTGTTCAAATGGAGGATGTCAGTCAGAAAAGCAAACCTAAAGATTGCCTCGTAGTGTGTGGTGGCTTCATGCACACCTGGGTTCTAATCACTGGCAGGCTTATCATTAGGCAGAAGAGGCAATGGCCTCAGGCCTCACCTCATCAAGGGGCCTCATGAGCTGGGCATAAAAATATATATAAAAATATATATATATAAAAAAATCTTTCAATAATTTCCCGCTTGAGCCCCCCCCATGCTTTGCTAGAGGAATACATTTTTTTTATAAAGAAATCTCCATAAAAATCTGTCTGCTTAAACTAGAGATATGTTATCTCTATTTTGCATGGGCTGTGTCTCAATCGTCTGCATTCTCCGATGTCGGCTTTCCACATCTGTGGCGGAGGGTGGCAGAGCTACAGTGGTGTTTGTCAGACCAGGAGACATCTCAAAAATCTGTCTTCTCTTGCAAACGTCTGTAGCGTCCGAATGGTTTGGCCTACAAATGAATATGACCCATCTATGGAAAGATGAGACTCTTGCGAACACGATGGTGGTATCCATTTTGCGACGTGTCTGAAGGTAACCCAGTACCGGGCCGAAGTGAATAGGGCTTTTCAATGCCAAAGATATACTGGTAATTTGTTTTCTATTTTTTATTTGGAGCTTTCTTATATTTCTCAGATATAGGACAAACACTTCAGAACATACTTCTTATTTATTAACATTTTTACTATTTGTTTTTCCATGTATGAATCTGTTATTCAATGCGTTGGGCTAATAGCATTAAGGCCAAATTCAATGTTTCATCAAATATATATTTTTTCTACAGGGGTCCTAAAATTCAAAATCAAATATCTAAATGTTCCTTCGTGTGACCATATTAAAACAATTCCATATGTTAGCTTAGTAGTAGTCTTGCGTTGCCATAGCTCCAAATCACGTAGCCTCCCTTGGAGGTCTGGAGAATTCTGTATTGCAAAACGGTTTGAATGGTCCGGCTGAGATTTCGATTGGATGTTACATTTCAAGAACCCTCTCCCTACATGCCCGTTGGTGCTACGTGTTATGTTCGTCACTGTTTTCAGACCGGGAAGGACCCATTTTGCAGAGTTGTTCCGAATGCTACTTTGCAACATTAATCAGCAAATTTCCCAGCCATCCTCACCATAGACTGTAAAAACAATCGTCATTTACTGTTGCACCTATGACACTAATCTAGTGACCACTATTGGAGCTCTGCCCAAGCAAGGCATTTGATTGGTTTGACATGTAGTGAGGTGTCAGTGATTTACACCGGGTCTCTACTTCTATTTAGCAATTTTTCTGCCATGAACTTCCACAGGCTGACCCGTATTAGAGAAGCCTGGTTCTTGACGAGGCTAGCTTAGTAGCCCTTAGACTCTAGGCGGACACATTACACATTTATTTTGTAAAAAGACAGGTGCTGCTGACAATACTGCCATCGTCGTTGAGGCAGAAGCGATGTACGCGTAGCACATGTATCTGATGCTGTCTGGCAATAAAGAGTATGGCATGTCATACAAGTTTTGGGCCAGACAGCATCAGGTGCATGAGCTACATGTAGTAAGACAGAGGGTTGCTGTTTCGCTCGCTCTGATGCTTTCTCCGGTGAGATCGTTTCAGCCACTTGCGAATTGAAGGAAAATTGGCGGGTGCACATTGCACTGTTCGGATGCTGGAATAATTTTGGATGAACATGCAGAGAGGTAGCCTACTTTTTGAAGTGATTTGTTTGACAAGCTGATGAAAATGTCATGCTTGGATGTATTCATGGCACATTAAAATGTCATACATTTTTACTATAAAACCCACATAGGAGGGGCGGGGAGGGCCTCAGACAGGCCTCAGCCTGGGGCCTCCAAATAACTAAGTCCGTCCCTGGTTCTAATATACTTTGAGCGTTGCGCTAGCCTCCCTGGTGTGCCATATGGGTGGAGCTAGCCGTTTTGGGACTGCTCTATTGGTACATTAAGCCAGGCAAGCGCAGTCAACCATAGAGAAATGATTTTGAATAGTATTTGAAACCAAGTGTGCCTACATGTAGAATAGAGTAACTTTGATGTGATATGCCGACGGCGCTCTCTGGGCTACTGTCTGTCTGAGCTTACATTGGCAACCATTCATAATGTATTACAGAGCTTGATGCAGAAGAAGGTTATTGTAGGCATTTGTATCATGTTCCTCATTTGGCTTGCTTTACTGTACAAGCTCTGAGTGGGGGCAGGGCGAGGGTGAAACAAGAGTGTCTGCTTGTACCAGATTGTCTAGTCCTAGAAACTTCTCAAAAGCCCATTCGAGTGTACCGTCACGTTACCACACCTAGAGAGCGTCGAACAGATGTCTCTTTTTATTACCCGATGTGTGGCAGAATGCTGTGAACGGGTATAAAGGTTAGTGCTATGTTCTGGCTATTTTGGCCATCTTTGTCTTACGAGGTTCTAAAAGGTAGCAAATTGAGAATACTGTATGTTCTTAATTGACCAACCTGAATAAATAAAGGTTAAATCAATACAAGGGAAAAAGAAAGGAACTCTGTTCCATCACCTGAAAGATGCAAGGATATACATAAATTGCAAAAGAAATACACATATCTGTAGAAAACCACACACTATTCTGCCGGTGTTCAAACGCCACATTTCCCATAGTAAGAAACCATGTTTGAAACCACTTATGGTGGTCTCTGTGAAACAAAAAACACGAACCCCCCTCACTTTCCATCCTCCAGACCCCCCACCCCACGGACGTCCCCCTACTTTAAATCCTCCGGACCCCCCAACCCCTGGACGCCCCATCACTTTCCATCCTCCAGATCCATCCCAGCCCCTGGACGCCCCATCACTTTCCATCCTCCAGATCCTCCCAGCCCCTGACGCCCCATCACTTTCCATCCTCCAGATCCTCCCAGCCCCTGGACGGCCCCATCACTTTCCATCCTCCAGATCCTCCCAGCCCCTGGACGCCCATACTTTCCATCCTCAGATCCTCCCAGCCCTGGAACGCCCCATCACTTCCATCCTCCAGATTCCTCCCAGCCCCTGGCGCCCCATCACTTCTTCCATCCTCCAGATCCTCCCAGCCCCTGGACGCCCCATCACTTTCCATCCTCCAGATCCTCCCAGCCCCTGGACGCCCCATCACTTTCCATCCTCCCAGCCCCTGGGCAAAGTAACAATAATATCCAGAAGGCCCCAAGGGGGGAATCTTTTTTTCTTCCTTGTCACTATGCATGAACTGAGGGCCTGAGTGCGTCAACAACCGTCTCAGACACGAGGAGGAGGAGAGAGAGAGGGAGAGAGAGAGAGAGAGAGAGAGAGAGAGAGAGAGAGAAAAGTACATCCCTTTAAAACCTCCATGCACCAAAAAAGGAGGAAACCTTAATTAGAAAAGGATGAGAAGCTCGCTGGGGCATGGAGTACTCTTTGATTCACTCCAGATACATATCAATTAAGGTATTTTTAGACTCCAAGTTGCACGCTCCTGAACGTGACGCTCTCTCTCTGTCGAGTTCGCTAATTGACTGTGTGCCGATTCATTCTCGTAAATAAATTGTCGTGTGTTTCGCGGTTGAGAAGGAGTATAAACAACAGCAGGAGGTCATGGCAGAAACATTGAAAAGCTACAGGGGAAAACTGCGCTCTTTGAAGTCTTTGCGTCTTCCGTTGTGTTCCAGGTTGTCTTTATTGCAGTCGCAGAAGCAGATACCATCTTCTATATCATATTAATGTGGCTGCCAAGATATTGAACACTTCTCTAGGCGTTGTGAGATCTGACATTAAAGTTGTGAGATCTGACATTAAAGGACACAACCTAGAATGTGTCCTTTAATTTGGTGTGTCATTAATAACCTTGTCATATAGCATCCAGGTGTCCCCATAGGAGTCCATAGACGCAGTCCAGTCTCAGAAAGCATGACAATCTCAAGTACACACCTGATGTCTCCCCTGAATTCTCTGTCCTGTCAGGGCATTGATCAACAACCCAACAGGACACTGCTGCAGTGCTGCTTATAAAATATACAGACAGATCTGCTCATCGGTGTGAAAGGTCTTTGTTGAAAATTCATTATAACCACACAACCTTGCTCCAGGGACCGTACACACAGACACAAATAGACCATAGTCCTTTTTATTCCCGTTGCGTGCTTTTCTCACCTGGCTGGCTGGCGAGTCCCCGGGGTAGGTGACAGAGGTCAGGGGAAGCGTGATGAGGGTTCTGGGGCTGACATACACACACACGCACACACACTCACACAGAGGAGAGGGGCCCGAGGGCAAACCACCCCACCACCATTATCATCATCATCACATCTTCTTCTGAAGGTACCCAGGGGTGGTAACCATAGTGACAAACAGAATAAGGGGGCAACTTACTCACTAGTTAGAGTGTGGTGCAGACAGTGTCACTAATACACTATGCCTTGTACAGGTCTCTGTAGCAATACATTTGTTAAGTCACTGTAAAATAACTAACTTCTTTACATGCGTGTTCAGTCTCAGTTCATTGTGGATAAACATCAGGATTGCGTTAAGTAGGGCACACCGTAGCATAACATTTTGTATACGAAACGCGTAAAGACGTGTTCTTATTGGACAGCTCAGGTAGTAACCTAGTTTGTCGGAGGGCTCGTTGATCATCGGTTATCACTGGTCATCAGTCACAATGTCATCTAGAAACACGGATATGACTCAGCTCTCAGCCGGCTAAATGTGAAACGCCTCTAAGGAAGTGCGTGTCCATGTGTGCTTATGATGACTCCATACCGCAGGCTGGAGTGTGTGTGCTGGGCTTAGCCAACATGTCTCAGCCATGTGTGCCCAGTGCACATGGGCAACAATTCCACCTTGCATTGGGTGTGTGTATGTAGTGTGAGTCCATATTGTCCACGTCAATATTGTATGTAGAAATTATGTGAGTGTGTGTGCATACAGTATGTGTGTGTGTGAGTACACACCATCACACCTCAACGAGCCGTGATCACACAAACACACACTTCCTGCCTGCCCTGTCAGAGAGAGCAGCAAATCTCAGGCGACAGAAGGGCCACGGAATGAAATAAACCCATGAAACATTGAGGAGAAAGGCTCCCTGGAGAAGAGAAGGAAGTTCTTCATATATATACTAGATCTCCAGGTCTTATCAAATGTGACATGTCAGACTCTGCTATTTCAATGGCTGGTCCATTCTACACGCCTGGCCTAATCATACATTAATGGGGCTGGAACGGGGCTGGGCTGTGGCTGGGGATGCATCACTGGGGACTTATAAGGAGGGGTAAAGGCATGGCTCAATTGATTTCAAGTGGCTGCCAACGTCTTATCAGCCTGTGGCTAAGCGGACCACTAAACACCCTCCGTCAGAAGGCTATTGTTGCTGAGGCATGAAGATATCGCTGAAGTATAAATTGCACTACGACAGTTTATTGTGATGCTTTTTCTTACCGCAGAACCACATCAAATGTGCAGTGAATTCTAAAATTGGAGGGGGCAAAAAAGAAGCGTATCAATAACAGTCAAAATACAGTTGGGGGGGGGGGGACATCTGGAACATAAATTGCAAATCCTCATTTTATTCGGTGGTCTCAAAGGGTATCCGCGTAACATCAAAGAACATCCCCCACAAATCAAAGCAAGCCAAACACTCAAAGGATTCTCCTCCTCCAATCACAGAAGGCCTCACTGAGGGGATTCTCTTCTCTCTTTTTCTGCACTCACAGATGAGCTCATATACTCCCGGACCCAGAGAGAAGGAGAGAGGGGGGGGCAGGGAGGGCGAAAGATGGAGAGGGGAGGAAGAGAGAGAGAGAGAGAGGTGGGGTAGAAAGAGATGCAGAGGGTGGGAGAGAGGAAGGAGGTAGGAGAGAGGTAGTGATAGGAGGGGGAGAGATGGAGAAATGGAGAGCAAGAGATGGAAAGAGAGACAGATGGAAAGAGAAGGAGCAGGGAAGAGAGAGAGAGAGAGAGAGGGGGGGGCGGAGAGAGATGGAGAAAGGGAGGGAAAGAGATAGAGTGATAGGAAAAGAGATGGAGAGTGGGATGGGACAAATAGGGAGGAGGAGAGAGACAGAGATGGAGAGAGGGTTAGCACCTCTAGGCTTGAGATGAGCATTTAACCTCCTTTAAAGGATGGATCAGCATTCTCAACTAATGAGACCTGACATTGGTATTTGAAAACCCCAACAGCAGCCAACACACACTCACATCCTCATCCTCCCACACTGACACAAAAAGAATCTAAAAATGCTGTCAAGATGAGAATGATTACAAGTGTTGGGAGAATGCTGTTGAAGGCAGCCCTCCCCTGCTGTCAATATTAGAAAACACTCTCAGTCATAACAGACAACTAGCCACAGTAAGGTTTTCTTAAGGGGAGGTTATTCAAGAAAAATGTTATCAAATACTGAGAGTAGCCAGTGGAGGACCTCAGATGAAAACAGAGCCCCAAAGTAAAGAGGATTGTAGCCTTACGGCAGTGCATTTACAGATAATCCTCGGGATGAGAGAGAGAGAGAGAGAGAGAGAGAGAGAGAGAGAGAGAGAGAGAGAGAGAAACCTCGGAATTCTGTGCACCACAGAACAGAGTGAAGGAAAAAAGACCATCAGAGACGCTTATCTGTGAAAGGGTCAGAGGAATAAAGAGGTTTTAACCTAATTTCTGACATCAACCACAACTCTCGCTGGGCCCGTCCACAGAGAGAAAGAGAACTGGGGTGGGGGAAATTAATCCAGTTTTTCACATAAAAACAGCAGCAGCAGCTGTATGTAATAAATCCATGTTGGTCAAGGCTGCACATCCAAAGCTATAGCCTACAATGACAATAGAGCAGGGTTTCTCCCCCCATTATTTTTCACTACAGGTACAGTAGGCTATACACAAAATGGGTCTGGGTGAGCCCTGTAAGAAGGTAGATGTCACACAACTCGATTATTGGGGTTCAATTCCCACAAAAATGTAGGCACAGATGTAGGATCATAATTTGATCACCCTGTTGCAGGATAACTTTCCTGCAATGCAAAACATTTCAGACTCGATACTCCCTTCCGGAAAATGTTTCAATCGCTACAAAAATTGAAATGAATTATAATCCACATAATAATTCACATTTCTTGTTCCTGCAGAATTATCTTCATGCTGTAGCAAACTGTCTCAAATTAAGATCCTAGATCTGTATACTACAGCCGTCACCTCAAATTGAATCCAAGGCTACAGTGCCCTCTGCTGGGCCCAAAATGCCATCTCCACACTCCAGCACTGAATGATGATGATGATGGTTTGCAGGTTTGGGTTGGATGGCACCTGCCTGTATCTGCTGGGTCTTTGATATCTGCTGATGTAAAAAGTCAAGTAGGTAAGTAAGTAGCCTTGGCTTGGATGATGTAAAAAGGGCTTTATAAATATATTTGATTGATTAATACTGGGATATGTTGAGGAGGGAGCAACATTCTGACTGTGGCAGATGTGATATGTACGGACTTATCTCTATATGACAGAGAAGCATGTCTGTTAAACAGATTCTTATTAGAGGCTACGTTAAGAACTAGTGAAGGTGATCTTGTAATAGACATCTTGAGGTTTGGATGCAAAAATACCCTTTAAAATATATGTAAACAGACCATCAATTACCATAAATATATGTTTTCTTGGTAAACTGTGAGTGCTATTATATGATACAATATCCAGTTCTTGTTGCTTTTACAACTTGTCTCGGTCCTATCATCAACTGATTTCAGCCAGTGGATTGACTGCATTGTTCGAATGGAATGTTGGCATATTGGCAGTTAATTCGAAAAAAAATTGGAATCATTCCTCTAAAACTGGCTGGCAAGCTAGCTAACAAACATACAGTGCAGATAAATTATTCAAATTCATTGTTTTACACAATATTTTATCACAGAAGTTGCAAACCATGGTTGACAACTCCCTGACCAAAATTACTGACCTTTTATCCCATCATAAGAAGGTTCATGTCCATTCTAGTACTGGAATTCCTATAGTCTGAGTCGATAAGGAATTTCCCTCGACCACAAATTGGGGAAAACAAACATTCTTTCCCAGTCACCCCCATTGTCAGAGCCAACTTCGGCGTAGATTTTTTATTATACAGATACAACAAAACACACCGTATAGCTGCTTTGTTGTTCAATGTACATGTAACGTTAACCAGATAAAAAAAATACAGACCTATGGATCACAATGCTCCCACATAGGGAAATAGAGCCTTCTGAAGAGCCCTGTGGCTTCAGGCTATTTGGCGTGGGAGAGTGGGGAAATGTGGGGACAAGTAGGCTACACGTAGCTGTGTGTGGAAAAAATGTCTTACCAGTGATGAAATGTAACTTGTTTAGTATAGTCCATTTTGTTTGTGTTATTGGTCTTGTTTAGCGTAATGTTCTGGTCGGTAGCTAGTTAGCACCCACTCACCTGGCTGCTAGCACCGTCATGAAAAGGGGCATGAGGGAAGCCTTACAATATTACGTTTTTTAAAGTAGTGAGAACGCTCTGGAGCAGGCAATGTTGAAAAGTAATCTTTACACAAGTTGTACATTCATTAAATGTAGTTTTGTAATTGACTAAAACAAGGAGACAACAGGAAATTGTGTTTGTTTCACAAAAAAAAACCTTTTCAATGGGGTAACCTAGGTAACCACAAGTTGTTTTCCTATTCGTTCTATCTAATACCGATTGGGGACTATATCAGCAGAGCTTGAAGATTAAATTGACTTTTTATGAATATTCAACAAAATAAATACATTTTTTCGAAATAGAACTTAATTAATTTGTCATTATCATGACAGCAAACAGAGCAATTCTGTATGAAAATATAAGAAAACAATTGTATTATACGATAGTTAATACCTTAAGACCTAAAGGTCTTGACTTTTTCCAAATGTTGTTACGTTACAGACGTTTTCTAAAAATGATGATTAAATAAATAAAAGGGAGGGCTTTCTGGGTGGGAAACAACCCATGGATGAGTTTCCGTGTGGGTCCTGCTTTTTGTTACAAATCCATGGGCTTATCAACACTAAAGATAACAATCATATCATTAACGTAACATTCCTTTTAGAAAAACAACGGCAACGCTAGCTATTCTCTCTTGGAATTGGAAAGGACTAAATTGTCCTATCAAACATTCCAGCTGTCTTGATATCCTAGCATGTAACCATATTGACACAGCAATGCTCCAAGAAACACACCCGCTACAAAAGGACGCACATAAAACAGAGAACCATTTGTACAAACTGGCTGTTTTTTCATCACATAAGAAACTCAAAATCACCATCTTGGGTAAAAGCGAATAATAAAAAGGCAGAATCACTTTCCTTAACTGTAGCCATAATGGAAATAAAATTGCCTTTATTCATATGTATGCTCCAAATACATATGATCCTACGTTTTTATGATTCACTGAACAGCATATTGTCAGAATTAACTGAATTCTAACTGGTTGTTGGGACAGACATGAAAACCATTTCGGACATGCAGGACAAATCTAATAAGACAAACTACAATCCGCAAGCGACCAAAGGCTCTACAACATATAATGTCTGATTACAGCCTCATTGATGCCTGGTGAGCACATACTCCAAAAGCAAGAGAGTACACTTTCTACTCAAATAGGCATAAAACATTCTCTCGAAATGTAATTTATATTATCTACACCTGTATCTTCTACAATTAAGAAAATAGAAACATATGAGCTCGTCTGATCACCACGCTTACTACTGCCAACTGCACATTTCAGATTCCCCTAAAAAGAGTCACTACAAAATCCTACATTCTGGGATCAATTTGAAATTAAACTAAATGAATTAATGATGATCAATAGAAGTGTAGTCGATGACCCCAGGATTCTATGGAATGCCATAAAAATAATGCAACTGCATTAGCATACGGGTTGAATAAATCCCAATTAAAAGAAGGTGTCAGAATGTAAAATGTTAACTGCATTAGAGCGTTCTCAACAAACAATCTTTTCAGAGCAGGTAGCTACAGCGCATTCGGAAAGATTCAGACCCTTTGACTTTTTCCACATTTTGTTACATTACAGCCTTATTCAAAAAAAAAATATATATATATTTTTGTTTTAATCCCTCAATCTACACACAATACCCCATAAAGACAAAGCAAAAAAAGGTTATATTTTGTGCACATAAAAATAAAAATAAATCTGAAATATCACATTTACATAAGTATTCAGACCATTTACTCAGCACTTTGTTGAAGCACCTTTGGCAGCGATTACAGCCTTGAGTCTTCTTGGGTATGACGCTACAAGGTTGGCCCACCTGTATTGGGGGAGTTTCTCCCATTCTTCTGTGCAGATCCTCGCAAGCTATCAGGTTGGATGGGGAGCGTCGCTGCAAAGCTATTTTCAGGTTTCGATCGGGTTCAAGTCCGGGCTCAAAGACTCCAGCATTGTCTTGGCTGTGTGCTTAGGGTCATTGTCCTGTTGGAAGATGAACCTTCGCCCCAGTCTGAGGTCCTGAGCGCTCTGGAACAGGTTTCCATCAAGGATCACTCTGTACTTTGCTCCCTTCATCATTCCCTCTATTCTGACAAGTCTCCCAGTCCCGGCCACCTAATAACATCCCCACAGCACAATGCTGCTACCACCATGCTTCACCGTAGGGATGGTGCCAGGTTTCCTCCAGACGTGATGCTTGGCATTCAGATCAAAGAGTTCAATATTGGTTTCATCAGACCAGAGAATCTTGTTTCTCATGGTCAGTCCTTTAGGTGGCTTTGGGCAAACTCCAAGCAGGCTGTCATGTGCCTTTTACTGAAGAGGGGCTTCCGTCTGGCAACTCTACCATAAAGGCCTGATTGGTGGAGTGCTGCAGAGATGGTTGTCCTTCTGGAAGGTTCTCCCATCCCCACAGAGGAACTCTGGAACTCTGTCAGAGTGACCATTGGGTTCTTGGTTACCTCCCTGACCAAGGCCATTCTCCTCCGATTGCTCAGCTTGGCAGCCAGCTCTAGAGTGTTGGTGGTTCCAAACTTCTTTCATTTAAGAATGTTGGAGGCCACTGTGTTCTTGGGGACCTTCAATGCGGCAGACAGTTTTTGGTACCCTTCCCCAGATCTGTGCCTCGACACCATCCTGTCTCGGAGCTCTACGGACAATTCCATCGACCTCATGGCTTGGTTTTTGCTCTGACATGCACTGTCAACTGTGGGACCTTATATAGACAGGTGTGTGCCTTTTCAATCAATTGAATATACCACAAGTGGACTCCAATCAAGTTGTTGAAATATCTCAAGGATGATCAATGGAAACAGGATGCAGCTGAGCTCAATTTCAAGTCTCATAGCAAAGGGGTTGAACACTTATGTAAATAAGGTATTTCTGTTTTCTGACAACCTTTTTTCGCTTCGTCATTATGGGGTATTTTGTGTAGATTGATGAGGAACTAATTAATTGAATCCATTTTAGAATAAGGCTGTAACTAAACAAATGTTGAAAAAGTCAAGGGGTCTGAATACTTTCAGAATGCACTGTATATACAGTACCAGTCAAAAGTTTGGAGACACCGACTCATTCAAGAGTTTTTCATAATTTTACTGTTTTCTACATTGTAGAATAATAGTGAAGACATCAAAACTATGAAATAACACATATAACATATACAACATATGTAGTAACAAATTATTTTGATGACTCTATCAGTGATTTATTTACAATTCAAGGCACACTTAACCAGCATGGCTACCACAGCATTCTGCATTAATACGCCATCCTATCTGGTTTGCGCTTAGTGGGACTATCATATGTTTTTCAACAGGACAATGACCCAAAACACACCTTCAGTCTGTGTAAGGGCTATTTGATCAAGAAGGAGAGTGATGGAGTGCTGCATCAGATGACCTGGTCTCCACAATCACCCGACCTCAACCCAGTTGAGATGGTTTGGGATGAGTTGGACCGCAGAGTGAAGGAAAAGCATCCAACAAGTGCCCAACATATGTGGGAACTTCTTCAAGACTGTTGGAAATGCATTCCAGGTGACTACCTCATGAAGCTGGTTGAGAAAATGCCAAGAGTGTGCAAAGCTGTCATCAAGGCAAAGGGTGGCTACTTTGAAGAGTCTAAAATCTAAAATATATTTTGATTACTACATGATTCCATATGTGTTGTTTCATAGTTTTGATGTCTTCACTATTATTCTACAATGTAGAAAATAATAAAAATATAGAAAAACCCTTGAAAGGTAGGTGTCCAAACTTTTGACTGGTACTGCATCAGTGACCAATAGATGCATATCTGTATTCCTAGTCATGTGAAATCCATTGGAGCCTAATGAATTGATTGAAATTGACTGATTTACTTATATGAATTGTAACTCAGAAATCTTTGTTGCATGCTGCGTTTATATTCTTGTTCCGTGTAGGCGGTCTTGCATCCCTGTGTACTGTAAAAGCGGCAGCTGGGCTGGTAAAAGCATAACAGTTGTAAAAGGTTTCAACTTCAGAGAATGAGAATCGATCTGGATACAGTACAGGAAGACACTACTGTTTCTGTCTAGACCGGCCACTCCCCAGTAAAAGCATCTTCAAAACTATTTTTTTAATTTTTATATTCCTTTAGCCCATTATTGACATTGGCTATTATTTGCAGGTTTGATTGTTACATAGCGCAGCTGTAGGGTTGACAGTATTTACAAAAAAAATTAACATTTTGAAGGACAGATGGAAAATATATATTTTTCTTCCATTGGTCAAAGCAAGAAAGAAACATCAAAGCCCGACAAAGGTTCAAAAGAGAACATGGACAGAACATAACATACTGGTTGGGAGGTGGACGAAGAGGGATTGTCTGATTCCTAGCCTAAAGCTTCCTGTGTATACAGGGATAACAACATCCCTCCTTTCAGGGGGCGACTGTTCCAGAGTCTGTTTACAGGAGGAGCAGACAGGAGGAGAGTTTAGTCTCGGTCCGACAGGAGCTCAGAGCGCCGTCACTCCCAGCATCCCTGCAGACAGCTCCTTCCCCCCCATGAGGTCCTGCAGGGTGGGGGTTATGGGTGTTGCATCTCTCTGCGGGGCCTGCAGGAGATCCTCCACAACCACGCACCCAGGCTTGGAGCGATGCCGCTTGAACGCCTGCTTCTCTGCCCTGCTCCTGGGCGGGGGCAGGCCGTCACAGAGGCGAGTGCAGGAGGTGGCGGCAAGGCCGCATAAGGAGGGCTCGTCCGACTGGGAGGAGCTCTCTGAACTGCCCCCGGAAGGGGGGTCCATGAAGGCGTGGTGGCTGAGACGCCCCATGCGGGGTGTAGGGTCTGTGGTGCCACCAGGGGAGCAGCCGTTACATACGGGTGCTCCGTGTGCAAGCAGAGGAGCGCAGAGTACAGTGCATTTCAACGTTTCCACGGTCTTCATCTTACTCCGTTTCTTCTGCAGAGGGAGAAGGGTTGGGGACAGAGGGCGGAAAGATTGAGGAGCGGAAGATTTGACTTGTCGAGGTTGGCGATGAGAGATCATGTTCATAAGACAGTTATACTCTGAGAGTATGAGAGAGAGACGTTCCTTGAGATAGGGACACTATTCCATCCATACCTTTTTATTAGCTGGTAGAAAACTCAGTGGTTCAACAGTGCACGGTGACTCTGGACCTGCGAGCACAAGGAGGAAACCAAGTAAATTACTTTTTGGTTTTTTACTGTTGAAACAATATTGTCAATCAGCAAAACAAAAACTATCATAAATATAAATGACAAAGATCAAGATCCAAAGTCAAGTTATATTTATATTCATCAGCAACAAAGAAATCACAAGGGAGTACACTACACATAACATAGTCATAGGTAAACTTGCCTTCAGTGGTGGGTAACTGGAAGGAGCCCGAGTGCAGGAGAGGATATGACATTCCTCTCTTCAAGCTCATGTCTTCATATTCCCAGAAACGCCTGAGAGGAACAGATGTGTTCGTTCGATTAGGACAAGACTTAAACACAGTATCTGGATGACACAATGTGCATCTCAACAATATTGTGCAGGCGAGTGTGTGGTGTCCCTTGGATGGGATAACTCCCATTCAAGGGTACCTTTGTAAGGACTTCATAACACGTTCGTAAGCAGTACATAAGCACAACCAATGGTGTTCCACCCCTAGTGTAGATACCTCTCTGGGCAGCAGTAGCTATAGCTCTTGGGTATAGGAGGCTCTGGGTCTGTGGAGGGAGGCTCAATGGCAGACATGCGACTGTGCTGGACACACAGCAGCAACCCCAGGAACAAACACAACACCAGGCACAGCAGGAGGTAACTCTGCCTTTCAGACACCTACAACATAGGCAGAGCAAAACGAACACACAGTGCAGCCATGTGGTGTGGGTTGGTAAAGACTTTAAAGAAATATACAATTCATTCACTGCTGCATTCCAGGTTTGGGACCAATTCCATGTCAATTCAGGAGGCCAAACTTCCTTGTTCAAAAGCAATGAATAGGACTTGTTTACTTACCGAATTGACTGACATGAAATTGACCCCAACCCTGCTGCATTCAATAGGCTAGGTAGGTATGCAGTATCTACCTGGCTCTGCAGCTGACTGACTCCGACAGACAGGTTGAGAACCAGCTGTGTGATGTCCTCCAGCTGGCCCTGCAACGACTGGATGGACTCCGTCTGTCTCTGGTCCTATAGGGATCCAGGAAACTAATGAGCTGGCCAATCACAAACACTCCCACAAGCCACATTCCCATACATTGCCAATCACAGCTTGATTTTTGATTGATTAACATCCAACCAGAGCCTTTCACACGACAGCCTTGACATTCTCATTATTCAAAAGGCCAAAACGGTGCGAGATTCCATCTTAAGATGGGCTACGTAGTATGTAACACTCTACACAAACACATTGAAGGTGGCCCTCCACTCCCCACCTGCTCCTCTGCTATCCTGGATGTGTTCTGCAGTTTGATGATGGTTTTGTTGAAAGCCCTCTGCATCTCTTCCATCTGCCTTCGGTACCTTCAATTCAAAGACAAACATCACCATCTAAACCTTCAACGGACTGACTGTGTTCAAATGGAATTGAAAGCACTGGTCATTTCAACAGCATTTCACTGTTTGACATTGGACATTTTAACGAAGGCTGACTGGATGATGTACAATGCTTTGTACGAGCCATCAACCTCAGAGGGCCCATACCTCTGACTGAGCTGCTCCAGGTAGCGTCCGCTCAGCGACATGTTCATCTCCAGGGCCTTGATGCGGTTGTTGAGCCTCATGAACACAGACTCCTTCTGGCTGGTGGAGCCGTGCATCGGGTTCCCGTTCGCCTGTTCCGTGGGTTTGTGGAGCTCTGCGTAGAAGTCTGAGGAGGAAGGAGAGGGGGAGGGTGGGGGAAGCAGCTGCTGCCCGTTGCCATCGGGCGACGAGGTGAAGAGGATGTCCTCCACAAGCTCTGCTTCCCCCTTGGTTTCCGTTGCGACAGCCTGGCCACGTGAGGGGGGTTCTGTCATAACCACGACGGGGACAGAGCGGGACTCCCCAGGAGTAGTGTTGCCACTGCCAGCAGCACTCTCTGGTTCAGCTGTGGGGGCGGGAGGCTGCTGCTGCTCTGTGGGGGTGGAGACAGTGGGGAGGGGATGGGGATCGGCCACATGTGGAGGGTGGATGACCGGGATGTCTTGTTTGGCAGGCTGGACGTCCAGACAGGGCCTCTCTACAGGGGCTCTCCAACTCTGCTCTAGTGGGCCACTGGGGCTGGAGGTGGTGACAGTGGTAAAAGGCTGCCTGTTCTCCTCCTGCTGCACCTCCCGGTTCTTCTCTGCCCCAGTGGCGGGCTGCTTCTGCCCGGGCAGGTCTCTCGAGGAGGCCTGGTGTGGAGGCTCCACGGTAGGGGTGGGCCTAGTGGCAGAGCTGGCGGTGTCGGTGGAACTGGGTCTGGGCAGGGTGGAGGTCTGGCTGGGCTCCAGGTGGGGCAGCTCAGTGCTGGGCTCTCTCTCTCCCACTGCCTCTGTCTCAACCCATGGAAGGTGTGGTGGGGCTTCAGTGGGACTTGCTCCGCTCTCCCCGAGGGCAGAGCTGGCTTCTCTCTCCTGAGGCTGTTCCCCAAGAGTGTGGGGCTGCTGTGGGGTCTGAGTGGCCGTGGGGGAGATGGTGAGCTGCTGTGACGGGGTGGTGGTGGTTCCTGGGTCTGCCTCTGGCTCCCTCTCCTGGCTGGTGCAGGTCCTTTGAACGGAACACTGGTGGAGGAGGTACTCCTGGAAGGAGGCGGAGCAGGAGCAAGAATAGGAGGAAGACAGGCCACAGTAGTCAAGGCTTTCTTGCTGTCGGAGGCCAGGGCAATGGTGCACCTCTCTGTCCCTCCCTTCCTCTTCCGTCTCCTCCTCTTCCTCCTCCTCCAGCATGGTAACTATGAACTGGACCTCCTCCTCCTCTATAGGAGTCACAACCGTCTCCTCCCCAGTTAGATTCTCTAGTTTGGGTTCCTCTGTGACAGGGGGTTCTGGAGTAGGGGGCTCTGGTGTGGGATCCTCTGTGGTAGTGACAGGGTGTTCTGGTACCTCAGACTGTTCCACGCCTACAGTGTCAGGCCTGGAACAGAGAGACGGGGACATGAGCTACTACAGCGGCAAAATAACATTATTATGCACATCCAAGCACAGTACATGCTAGGCAGAAACTCGACGGAGTCTTACTAATGATAAAGTTACCTCTAATTTATCCTGGTAAATGTCATTGCTTCAAAAAAAAAAAAAAACGTTTTAAATGACAAGATGTGTGAGATCATTGTAAATGTAGATAAAGTAAAAGACTAGGCTAAGAAGTGAATGGTTGGCTGGTACTTACACAGGGCTGACGGTGGAGGTGGTGTCGGGGTCAGATGATTTACTGGCAGTCATGTTCACTGCCTGGCCTGAGAAGTTCCCTTCCCCTGGTCCTCCTCCCAGCACGTTGACTTTAATGTTGTTCACCATGTTCAGAATGACATCTGGAACAACAGGGCAGCCCGTTAGTGAATACTTATCCCAGTCACTGAATCCATCTCCACATTGGCTTCGCAAAAGGATAGCGACTCAAGTATGACACAGCACATTCTTTCAATATTGATATGCAGTTTGATACCATATTTGTGTGACTGGTGTAACAGAATATTTAGCTGGCTGTACGTGTTGGTAACTCACCCTTGGCTGATCCTATGAGGTCATTTGACGCCTCGTCCTCTACAGGAACATATCCAGGAGGATAATCTGAGGGTCACACAGCAGAGCGATAACACTACACTTACCAACATCAGTCACCCAAACAGTTCAAAGGTGAGAGGTAACATGTACATATAAAACCTGCAGTAGAGTCGCTTCAGGACTTCAGACGTAAACATTATATTACATCAGGTCTCCTCATGAAAGTGAAAATGTTGTTGTGTACATGTAACAACATATAAAATGACCATTGGTCAATGTGTCATATCTTATACAGCATTCACTGTCCTGGTGATTGTGATTTGACAGGTATTCAAGGTACTGTAGAAGAGGCTCTCCTCTCACCGAGGTGGTCATCCTGGTCGCCATCCTGGTCTTCCGGTCTGTCCAGGGGGTCAGCGATCTCCTCGTACTCCTCCACCATACTCGTTCCAAACACCCTTTAACAGAGCGGAGAGAAACCGCTCTAAGCCATCTCACATAGTTGTGTTTTTGAATGAGATTGAGGATTGCCAAAGAATGGCCTACATTGACTGGTGGCCATATTGGTGAAGAGCTGTTATACCTTCTAGGAGCCACTAGAGGGAAGACAAAGATACGCCAGTAGCCCAGTAATAACACACCAAGTAGGTCGAATAATAGTTAAGGTTATTATAAGAATCCTAAAGGAAAAGGTTTCAACTAGGATATCTACTATCCAACTGGGACTTGGAAATACTACAAATCCCACAGTACTTACTATGACTGTGATATGTGGTTGTCTCACCTAGCTACTTTAAGATGAATGCACTAACTGTAAGTCGTTCTGAATAAAATGTAGTCATTATCAAGGCTGTATGTGTGGTTGAGTCTTTGGTCCCTTACAATAATGACCCCCTATGGTCCCTAGTGATTGGATTTGGTACGTTATTTTCCAGTATCCTTAAAAAAAAATATATATAAACTGACTAACAGAAATGGAATAATGTGTCCCTGAACAAAGGGGGGGGTCAAAATAAAAACTAACAGTCAGTAACTGGTGTGGCCACCAGCTGCATTAAGTACTGCAGTGCATCTCCTCATGGACTGGATCAGATTTGCCAGTTCTTGCTGTGAGATGTTACCCCACTCTTCCACCAAGGCGCTTCCACCAATTAATGAACATACACCTGTGGAACGGTCGTTAAGACACTAACAGCTTACAGACGGTAGGCAATTAAGGTCACAGTTATGAAAACTTAGAACACTAAAGAGGCCTTTCTCCTGACTCTGAAAAACACCAAAAGAAAGTTTCCCAGGGTCCCTGCTCATCTGCGTGAACGTGCATTAGGCATGCTGCAAGGAGGCATGAGGACTGCAGATGTGGCCAGGGCAATAAATTGCAATGTCCGTACTGTGAGACGCCTAAGACAGCGCTACAGGGAGACAGGACGGACAGCTGATTGTCCTCACAGTGGTAGACCTTGTGTAACAAGCTACCTTGCTACCTTGTGTAGCAAGTTCCCCGGACATTTCTGGGGAGAATGGCCCTAGCCCTCACCCTCCGATCCAACAGGTCCCAGACGTGCTCAATGGGATTGAGATCCAGGCTCTTCGCTGGCCTTGGCAGAACACTGACATTCCTGTCTTGCAGGAAATCACTCACAGAACGAGCAGTATGGCTGGTGGCATTGTCATGCTGGAGGATCATGTCCACCTCCAAATCGATCCCGCACCAGAGTACAGGCCTCGGTGTAACGTTCATTCCTTCGACGATAAACGCGAATCCGACCATCACCCCTGGTGAGACAAAACCGTGACTCGTCAGTGAAGAGCATTTTTTGCCAGTCCTGTCTGGTCCAGCGACAGTGGGTTTGTGCCCATAGGCAACGTTGGCAACGTTGAGGACCTGCCTTACAACAGGCCTACAAGCCCTCAGGCCAGCATATTGTGGACAGTCTGAGCACTGATGGAGGGATTGTGCGTTCCTGGTGTAACTCGGGCAGTTGTTGTTGCTATCCTGTACCTGTCCCGAAGGTGTGATGTTCGGATGTACCGATCCTGTGCAGGTATTGTTGACTAGCAGTCCCAGATGCAACAGTCCCCTCGGCTCAGCCTTACCAACTGGTTTAGGAGGGGCGACTAGGGACACATTTTTACCACTCCTACTCTATTACATAACCCCCCCACACACACTATCTTCAGTTTGCTGGTAATCCATTGGCAAACATTACTGTACAATACCTGTGGATTCGGTAAATTTATGCTTTTTACAACTCGCTATATGTTTTCTTTATATTATCTGCAATTTTCCCAATTACCTTCTAAAATGTTCCATTAATTCAGTGTTTTTCTATTCATTGCCTACCTTACGAGACTGAGAGGGCAGAAGTGTTCAGATCCATGGTGAGAGACCAGCTCCACCTGCGATGAAACACAGACATCATTTATATCCAGGAAACAGGCATCAGCGCATGGTGGGATTTGGCCGGTTGCCAAATTCTCATTGAAATCGTGGGACAAATAGAAATCGTGGGACAAATAGAAGTACGTTGTTAACGTTGATGCTTTTCTGGGTGACCAGCGACAAGCTAGCACACTTTGAAGCTGTGATCAAGCATCCTTGCCCTAAAGAATGGGTTTCTCTACAGTAAAAATGATATGGAATTCTCATGAGTGACATGACTAGATGAATGATAATAATTACAAATATATTTTGATTGGCTTGGTCCAGATTGTATAGATTCTGTGCTACCTGGCCTGCAGTAAGCTAGGGCTGATCAGCTAGCAAGCATCTCCTACTGTTAGCATTGTGACTAAACATTCCCTCCACTCCTATCTACATGCTCCTCCACAGACCGACCACCTCTAAGAGAGAAATGGGCTAACCTTTATGTACTTGGTGAACATCTGAAGCAGGAGAAACAAGAGAAGAGAAACAAATAATTACAAGAAGAAACATGCACACATGCATTTAAAACAGGACCGAGTGTATGAACGCTGGTTCCTGCTCCAGTCCTGAGACTGTGAAATAATGTGAGATAATGTCTAGATGCTTTTTATAGTGGAGATCAAGTTTATAAATTGCCTGGCTGGGCCGATGAGACAGTGGATTGCGCAGTCAGATGGAACAGATTAAGAAGGCATTTTAACGTCATAGATTTGGCCGGTGGTAACTTGTGGAATAGACACCGGCTGGAAAGCCGCTGAATAATTGTAAACTATTACTCTAGAATGAAAGGACCAGCATACATACACAGGCCTGCAGGATTTGAGTAAAGTGGGGGATACTCTAGTATAGATTATCTTTTCTTTTAATTTAAATAAGAAGTCCCATTCAGAGTACCTCTTTCCCCCCCAAAAACCTGAAAGAGTAGAGTGGGAGTAGAGAAGGAACAGGAGGACGCCATACACACCTTGACATATTTGGTATACAGATGCTCATCCAGAGGGAAACTCTGAACAGTGCGCTCGTCCCGAGCATGAAATGTTCCCCGCTTCACCCACTTGTTGGTTGGGTACCTGACGGAGCATCATCCAACATCATTCAACCTACTTATCTATCCTTAGTGCAGTAGTAGTGACTGTTTCTGTTTGTAGCATTTAGGATGTTCAGTATCAAAATGACAGATTAAAAGATATCAAAACGAGACATTCCTATTGGGGCCGTGTTCATTAGGCACCAAAAATAAGAAAACTGACAAATACAGGGAGAATATCTGGTAAAAAAAAAAACAGCACTCATTTTCGTTTCTAAACGGTTTAAAATGTAATTGTTTTGTTGTTGAAACGGAGGAGAGGAGCCTCCGGTAGCGTGGTAAAAAAAATGGAGGAACATATTCTGCTGTTCTATCGCTTGTGCAATGATGTCCGAGGGGGGGGGGAGTGTTCGTTATTTGCAGTAACTTCTTTGTTGTTGTAATATCCCAAACGGACGTGGCAGTTTCACCAATTTAAGGACACCAGCTTTAATGAACATGATGCAGGTCAAACCTGTCACTGATGGAGACCAGGAAGTCTTTGGGTGTGGAAGAGAAGAGCTCAAAGTTAGCGATGTCCAACTGCTTCACCTGGATGGGATCACACAGCTCGATGATGAACCTGAAGAAGAAAGAAAGAAAGAAAGAAAGAAAGAAAGAAAGAAAGAAAGAAAGAAAGAAAGAAAGAAAGAAAGAAAGAAAGAAAGAAAGAAAGGAGAAAGAAAAAGAGAGAAAAGATGAAAAAAAGAGAGAGAGAAAGAATGAGAGAACGAAAAGAGAGAAATAAAGAGAGAGAGAGAGGATGTTGAGGGATGAGGATACAGTAGGTGGTGAGTGGAGTAGTGGATGTTGTTCTACCTGTGGTTATACAGGGAAAAAGCAACAGGGAGGTTTTACAGGAAGTATAAGGATAAGGACAGAAAACATTTTTGAGAGACAGAAACACATGAACTCTTAAGAGCAGCAACACACAGGGATCTAGACACACACACTCACCAGATCTTGTTGCTGCAGGGATTTAACATGTAATGATCCATGCTCTCCATTAATATGGCTGAAGTGCTCTGAGAAACAAAGATCCTTCCATCAAAATCTGCAAAGCTAGACATAAAAATCTATATATTAGATAGGTTTGGAGGGTGACAGTTTGAAATAGATACCTTAGCCTCTGGGTTAGAACCCAGGATCTTTGCCCCACACTCCACCGATGCATAGTTGTTGAAGTTCTTCTGCACCTTCTTTACAGCGTGGGAGCCGCCGTTGGTGGAGGTATGAGTGGCCTGAGCTATGAAGAGAGATAGACTTTTAAATCAAAACTAGTAATTGATTTGAGTGACTGAGACGGGCCAGGAACACCATCTATCTTACTCTTCTCTGTCTCCACCTCCATCATTTTCTTCTTCCACTCGTCAAAGGTGGGATTGTCCTCCGGATCCTTGGTTGCCACGCTGGGATCTGTCTCTGTGGCGATGTGTGAGATCAAACCCTAAGAATAGCAGTCAACAGACAAGCATCAGACCTGGGTCAAATACTTTCATTTGAGTTCGGGATGATTAAACTCGGAGGTTGTTACTTTTGGAACTATCAGCATCAGAAAACGTTATTGCCGTGCAACAAAATGTTGGTGTTTCTCTACCGGTTCTTTGAGCATGTGGGAGGCGTTGGCCACCTGAGCCAGCCCCACTGAGGCCTGACCTGCCTGGGCCGGAGGGGGGTCTATGTCAGTCTTGGTGCCCTTTCCCAGGGCATTGGATGTGTTCTCCAGGACAACAGGAAGACTACATAGGGGAACAATAGAAAGAGAGCCTACATTCAAAAAATGGGTTCGAACCTGAGCACCACTTAACCTGCTGATTTAAGCCTACCCATTAGCTATCTGGGTTCAGTCCTCTAGTAAGGCTACTAACCACGGGAGCACCTCCGTTACACTGACCTGGTGAGGGTGCCGTCAAAGGGGTTGGTTTCTCCAGCTTCACAGTCGGCTATGGCCAGATCAGCATCACTGGATTCTGACAAAGGGACATCAGACACAATTTCCTCTGGTACACTAGAGGATGAGCTAGGGGTGCTGGAGGGGTCTTCGGGGATGGGGTTGAGGGCAGGGGCAGATGGTGGAGGGGAGAGGTCAGAGGCGGGGGTTGGATTCTGCTCTTGGGTGACAACGGCCTCTGGAGGTGGCTGCTCAGCCTCTGGCCAGACCTCTGGCCGTGCTGTCTCTTGCTCCTTCTCTGCTACAGAATCCTCCAGGTCCAACGTCTGGGAAACATCATCACCGCACTAAAACACCGAACTTAGTATTGATGGCCCACGACAACCACCCACCAGCCTGAGCCATACGTGCTGTATAACCTTTAATGCATAAAGATTTCAGGAACAATCAAAATGTCTGATCAATAGGTCACTAAAGAGAGAGAGAGAGACATCTGCTTCACATCTAGTAAGCAAGCCAGGGTGGAGTAGTTTTTCAGGCCTAGTCGTTAGGATTCATCATTGCAGTACCGTGTGGACCCCAGGAGCAGTAGGTTGTAACAGCTAAATGGGGGATCTAAATAAACCAAACTAATACCTTGACATGCTCCTTGTCCTCCACCTCTGTGCCTGGAGTCTCCGCCTCCTCCCCTGCTAGGCCCTGCTGCTGTGTCTCCACCTCCTCTCCCTCTGGCAGCACATCCTCTTCAGATAGGTACTGGGCATACTGGGACCCCCAGCCCTCCTCTACCTGAACAACACCCTAACAGACGGGACAGGAAGGAAACTTTCGTTGCTGTTTGATCCAACATTAAAAGAAACGTGTGTCAACAGAAAAGTTGCTTATATTAGTTATGTAGAAAGAAAATGAAAACATCTTATGGTCCAACAGGTGGGGCAGGTTATGTACTCTGTGATGGGACTTGTCGCCTGGGTCTTCCTCTCCACTGCTGTCCTGAGCAGCTGCAGGCATGCTCTGAGCCTCTGGGGGCTGCTCTGCGCAGCCAACATATTTAGTTGGGTGCCTGGGGAAAACACAGGAGAAGACATCAGTGTTATTGTTTTGGGCAAGGGGAGTAGAGTTAGGAGAGACGAGAGTAATGGGAAAAGTGGAATTGGAATTTCAGCTTACTTCCCGAATCGGCTTCATTTAGATTAAATTGACCCCCGAATCCTGTTAAGATGTGGCAATATCCTGTAACCTAGCGTCACTATGTTTACTATACCAACAAGGACAAGCCGTAATCAGAAGGAAAACAACTTGATTTCAAAGAATCCATGAATGAGTCATGAGCAATCAGAGGGGGCTGCTTCCCAGCAGTCAGAGCTGAGAGAGGTGATATGGGAACGACCAGGTGGCTGACACTACGAGAGAGACACATTTTATCTTATCACTGTGGGGGGCTGGCCAGGCTGGAGGTCAAAGTCAAAACCTAAAGCCATGTGGCTGCACAGAGAAAATGACAACTGCATGCCGTCTGTTGACAGTCTGACGGTGTGACAGGGAAATGGACAAGTCAATGTCACAGCTGTCCTGTTCATCCTGGCATGGGACAACAGAGATCTCCGGTCAGTCATAACAAGGCTTTAAATAGTTCCACTAACAACAATGTCTAATTCCTACTAGGGACAAAGGTCCTTGTCTTGAGCTCCAGTGTCAAAATACTTCAACACAAACTTGGCCTTGTCAACAGCAAGTCTATTGTCTAGTAGTGAGGTTTATAGGGTAAGTTATCTACTCTGCTTGGCCACTGGAGTCTGGTAAGACACAAATACTGTAAGCTGTACAGTGTTTGTTTACCTTTTAATTCATAGCCAACAGTCTTAATGTCACCCCTGAGAAGCCATGCTGATTTTAAGGCACTAGACAATGAATAAGTATCAGAGTGTGTGGCCATTTTAACAACAGAATGAATTGTGGAAGGACATGTACTCCCGAGCATCTGCTGACCAACTGGCAAGTGTCTTCACTGACATTTTCAACCTGTCCCTGGCCGAGTCTGTAATACCAACATGTTTCATGCAGACCACCATAGTCTCTGTGTCCAAGAACACTAAGGTAACCTGCCTAAATGACTACCGACCCATAGGACTCACGTCTGTAGCCATGAAGTGCTTTGAAAAGCTGGTCATGGCTAACATCAACACCATCATCCTAGAAACCCTAGACGCACTCCAATTTGCATACCACCCCAACAGATCCACAGATGATGCAATCTCTATTGCACTCCACACTGCCCTTTCCCATCTGGACAAAAGGAACACCTACGTGAGAATGCTGTTCATTGACTACAACTCAGCGTACAACACCATAATGCCCTCAAAGCTCATCAATAAGCTACGCTGGGAATAAACACCTCCCTCTGCAACTGGATCCTAGACTTACTGATGGGCCGCCCCCAGGTGGTAAGGGTAGGTAACAACACATCCGCCACGCTAATCCTGAACACAGGGGCCCCTAAGGGGTGCATGCTTTGTCCTCTCCTGTACTCCCTGTTCACCCATGACCGCATTGCCAAGCACGACTCCAACACCATCATTAAGTTTGCCGACCACACAACGGTGGTAGGCCTGATCACCGACAAAGATGAGACAGCCTATAAGGAGATCAGAGACCTGGCAGTGTGGTGCCATGACAATAACCTCTTCCTCAACGTGATCAAGATAGAGGATATGATCGTGGACTACAGGAGAAAGAGGGCCGAGCATGCCCCAATTCTCATCGATGGAGCTGTAGTGGAGCAGGTTGAGAGCTTCAAGTTCCTTGGTGTCCACATCACCAACAAACTATCATGGTCCAAACACACCAAGACAGTCGTGAAGAGGGCACGACAAAGCCTATTCCCCCTCAGGAGACTGAAAAGATTTGGCATGGGTCCTCAGATCCTCAAAAAGTTATACAGCTGCACCATCGAGAGCATCCTGACTGGCTGAGTCACCGCCTGGTATGGCAACTGCTCGGACTGCGACCGCAAGGCGCTACAGAAGGCTACAGAACCCCCCCCCCCCCCCCACCACACACTTTTTTCTACACTGCTGCTACTCGCTGTTTATTATCTATGCATAGTCACTTTACCACTACCTACATGTACATATTACCTCAATTACCTCGACTAACCTGTTCCCCCACACATTGACTCGGTTCCGGCACCCACAGTATATAGCATCGTTATTGTTATTTTGTTGCTCTTTTATTTAAAAAAAATGTACATTCATTTATTTAGTAAATATTGTATTATCTTAAACTGCATTGTTGGTAAAGGGCTTGTAAGTAAGCATTTCACGGTAAGGTTTACACCTGTTGTATTCGGCGCATGTGACAAATTGATTTTGATTTAGGCAGTAGAAAGAAACTAGACAGTAAAGCAAAATTAGGCCTACTTGCCAAATATAGTAAAATGTCCATTAGCCAAGACTACATCCCTACACGTCTGAGGAATTTCAATGATGAGTCAAGTTCAAATAAGCTAAACTATTATCTGTCACATCACCTATGCTTCACGGAGTCGTGTCTGAACGAGGACATGGTTAATATAAATCTAGCTGGTTTTTCTATGCATCCGCATGACAGAACAACAGTGTCTTGACAACTCAAGGGCGGGGGTGTGTCTCTCTTTGTTAACAACAGATCGTAGGCGATCCCTAATATTAAGGAAGTCTCGAGGTTCTGCTCGCCAGATTGAGAATAGCTCATGATAAGCTGTAGACCATACTACACTGAACAAAAATATAAACGCAACACGTAAAGTGTTGGTCCCATATTTCATGAGCTGAAATAGAAGATCCTAGAAATTTGCCATACGCATAAAAAGCTTATTTCTCTCAAATGCTGTGTACAAATTTGTTTACAGCCCTGGTAGTGAGCATTTCTCCTTTGCCAAGATATGCCTCAGCTGTCAGGTGGATGGATTATCAAGAAGTTGATTAAATAAATGGCATGATCATTACACAGGTGCACCTTGTGCTGGGGGACAATAAAATACCACTCTAAAATGTGCAGTTTTGTCACACAACACAATGCCACAGATGTCTCAAGTTGAGGGAGTGTGCAATTGGCATGCTGACTGCAGGAATATCAACCAGAGCTGTTGCCAGATATTTGAATGTTAATTTCTCTACCATAAGCCGCCAACATCGTTTTAGAGAGTTTGGCAGTACGTCCAACCGGCCTCACAACCGCAGACCACGTGTAACCATGCCAGCATAGGACCTCCACATCTGGCTTTTTCACCTGCTGCATCGTCTGAGCCCAGCCACCCCGGACAGCTGATTAAAACTGTGGGCTTGCACAACCAAATCATTTTGGCACAAACTGTCAGAAACCATCTCTGGGAAGCTCATCTGCGTGCTCGTCGTCCTCACCAAGGTCTTGACCTGACTGCAGTTCGGCGTCGTAACAGACTTCAGTGGGCAAATGCTCAACTTCGATGGCCTCTTGCACGCTGGAGAAGTGTGCTCTTCACAGATGAATCCTGGTTTCAACTGTACCGGTGGTAACTTGAATGCACAGAGATACTGTGACGAGATCCTGTCGGGCCATTCATTCGCCGCCAACACCTCACGTTTCAGCATGATAATGCACAGCCCCATGTCGCAAGGATCTGTACACAATTCCTGGAAGAAGAAAATGTTGCAGTTCTTCCATGGCCTGCATACTCACCACACGTCACCCATTGAGCATGTTTGGGATGCTCTAGATCAACATGTACAACTGCATGTTCCAGTTCCCGCCAATATCCAGCAACTTTGCACAGCCATTGAAGACGAGTGGGACACAATCCACAGGCCACAATCAACAGCCTGAATAACTATATGCAAAGGAGATGTGTAGAGCTGTGAGGCAAATGGTGGTGACACCAGATACTGACTGGTTCTGATCCATGCCCCTTACTATTTTTAAAGGTATCTGTGACCAACAGATGCATATCTGTATTCCCAGTTATGTGAAATCCATAGATTAGGGCCTAATGAATTCATTTCAATTGACGGATTTCCTTATATGAACTGTAACTCAGTAAAATCTTTGAAATTGTTGCATGTTGCATTTATATATTTTGGTTCAGTGTATTTACCAGCATATTTTTCATAGCTATCCATTTACCAACACAAACCGATGCTGGTACTAAGACCGCACTCAACGAGAAATATAGGGCCATAAGCCAACAAGAAAATGTTCATCCAGAGGCAGTGGTCGGTCATTTTTATGCAGAAAAACTGAAATCCTTTTTAACTCATATCTACCAGCAAGTCACCTGTGCAACTAGAAAAAAATGTATAATAACTCCACACACAGAGACGCATAGAAAGCTCACCCTTCATTTGGCAAATCTGACCAGAATTTTATCCTCCTGATTCCTGCTTACAAGCAAAAACTCAAACAGGAAGTACCAGCGACACGCTCAATTCAGAAGTGGTCCGAGAAAGCGGATGCTAAACTACAGGACTCTTTTGCTAGCACAGACTGGAATACGAAGCATGTCACAAATAAAATTGTATTTGATTTTGCTACACATTCCATCATTTGTTTAACCAGAGGCTCATAAACAATAACTAGTAATGCTGCATACTCCAAGAATGTTCAAATCTCACCTTTACGGTAAAAAAATATATAAATTGCTGAGGTGTAGTCACAAGCTCAAGTAAACAGTACAAATATGATAAAAATATGAAATATTTTGTATTTCTTATTCAACAAAACTGTATGAATGAGGCTTGAAATGACTTATGCTTTCTAAATAAAGGTTAATCAAATTATAAAATGTCTAACTATAATATTTCACCTTCCTCACAACTGTAAAATACATATTTTTATGTTCAGTGTTACAGAAAATGTGCGTACTTTTAACAGGTCCCTCTTGATCAAAACGTCTGCGGCCATCACTGTGAACGTCTCACACAGCTCTAGCTTGGCTACCTGAACGCGTTAGGAACTTGCCTTTCATGTCTATGACAAACAGAAAGTACTTTTTTTTGTTTAAAATCAATTAATTAATTAATTTAGATTATTGGCTATAAATTGATCTCTGAACAGGGCTTGAAATTATTTTTTGTGGCCACTTATCCTTTAGACAAGTAGGACAGATTTTTTACTTGTCCGCGTGCTCAAGTCACTTACCCCAAACTCTGGCCCTTCCTTGGACACTGTGCTAACTAACCTCCAAATGAGCTTCAACGCCATACAACACTCTTTCCGTGGCCTCCAACTGCTCTTAAACGCTAGTAAAACCAAATGCATGCTTTTCAACCGTTCGCTGCCCGCACCCGCCCGCCCGACTAGCATCACCACCCTGGACGGTTCCGACCTAGAATATGTGGACAACTATAAATACCTAGGTGTCTGGTTAGACGGTAAACTCTCCTTCCAGACTCATATTAAACATCTCCAATCCAAAATCAAATCTAGAATCGGCTTTCTATTTCGCAACAAAGCCTCCTTCACTCACGCCGCAAAACTTACCCTAGTAAAACTGACTATCCTACCGATCCTCGACTTCGGCGATGTCATCTACAAAATAGCTTCCAATACTCTACTCAGCAAACTGGATGCAGTCTATCACAGTGCCATCCATTTTGTTACCAAATCACCTTATACCACCCACCACTGCGACCTGTATGTTCTAGTCGGCTGGCCCTCGCTACATATTCGTCGCCAGACCCACTGGCTCCAGGTCATCTATAAGTCTATGCTAGGTAAAGCTCCGCCTTATCTCAGTTCACTGGTCACGATAACAACACCCACCCGTAGCACACGTTACAGCAGGTATATCTCACTGATCATCCCCAAAGCCAACATTTGGCCGCCTTTCCTTACAGTTCTCTGCTGCCAGTGACTGGAACGAATTGCAAAAAGTTGGAGACTTTTATTTCCCTCACCAACTTTAAACATCAGCTATCTGAGCAGCTAACCGATCGCTGCAGCTGTACATAGTCCATCTGTAAATAGCCCACCCAATCTACCTACCTCATCCCCATACGGTTTTTATTTTATTTACTTTTCTGCTCTTTTGCACACCAGTATCTCTACTTGCACATCATCATCTGCTCATTTATCACTCCAGTGTTAATCTGCTAAATTGTAATTATTCTCTCCTATGGCCTATTTATTGCCTACCTCCTCATGCATTTTGCACACACTTTTTTTCTACTGTGTCATAGACTTGTTTGTGTTATTGGCTTGTTTATTGTTTACTCCATGTGTAACTCTGTGTTGTTGTCTGTGTCACACTGCTTTGCTTTATTTTGGCCAGGTCGCAGTTGTAAATGAGAACTTGTTCTCAACTAGCCTACCTGGTTAAATAAAGGTGAAATAAATATACTTTTTCAATTTTATTTTTTAAAGGTCTAACACCACAGGCCAAAAAGGTGACTGAAAATTGTGTTGTATGATGCAAGGAACCACTTCACAAAATAACACTCATTATCGTCACTGGTATTGACGACGGAAGACTGCTGGTCTCTGATCCCATGTATCACACAGTATATTCTGCCGTTGAGGCCTTGAGAAAGGCACTTAACCCTCCATAAAGTAAAATACTGCACTGACAGGCTACTGTATAAAACACGTGGTCCGTCAACCCTCCATCTGGAGAGCTACTGGGTGTGCAGGCTTTTGATCCAACCCTGCTCAAACGCACCAGAGTCAGCTTATCAAGGTCCTGTTGAGCCACTGATATTTTACAATGTGGTGTGTTCAGGCATGAATGGAGCAAAAGCCTGCACACCCAGTAGCTCTCCTGGAAACTCATGGAGGATGGTTGGCCACCCTGCAACATTACAATCAAATATGTTTTATGTCTTTATAAAATAATTCCCTCATTCAGTGAACCAGGGATCAAATGGCTAAGGTGGGAGAGGTAGCTAACGAAGATGTTTATCTATTTGTAAGGTTAAAATATTCAGTGTTCAGGGGAGATCTTGACAGCATAGGAGTTACTTGTCAATCAGGCTATTCTAAGATAAAAAAAAAAAAACTTTGTCAGAATTACATGGCCAGTATTGAATAGCGGAGAATCCTAGCCAATTTTGAGCACTTGAGAGAAGGTTTTATAACCAGAGTATGCAGCATTGGTTTCAACTGAGCACCCGTATGGTTATACGGTTATACACGAGTGCCGGTGGAAAGTTTTTAGGACATTGGACACAATAATGACATTAATACAAGCTAATAGCTAAATAGTTAACTAACAACAACAAGATAGCCAATTCAAAACATAGTGTAGTTTGGCAGGTTATCTAGTTAGTATAATGTATATCATTATTTTATCTACCTCTCTCCCCTCTGGCAAGGCCCACTGGCACACACAGGTGATGCATACACCATGACTTTTCCAGGATTTTCCTTGCTGACCAAAAATTATGCATTGATCTCAAAAACGCATCTCGCAACTGCATGATTGAAAGACCGCTTGTGCTTGTCAATGCAGGCCGACAATAATTATACTCTGATGCTCTCTGCAGAAATTGGGAGGACACTAATCCAATTCTGATCGGTGTAGCCTAACTATTTCATATTGTGATTTTTGCACGATTTTTTACTTGCCCCAGGCAAGCAAGCAAGCGTTAATGTCGAGCCCTGTCTAAATGTACTACAGAGATGAAACCACTCTCTCCTGCTGAGCTACAATGTAGGAATTCCAGGCATATGCGTTGTTAGTGGCTGTGACGTAAGGTTCAGCCAGGAGTTGATGGACAGTCAGAAGACCGAATGAAATGGCAGGAGGGACATATCAGCTTCAAGTGGTGTCACATTTCACATCCTGCTTCACACAGGCAAAAGAGACAGCCCTGATTCTCACAGACACAGGAGTATATCACTCAATGCAAGCCATTTCAATCTATGTTCTCCACAAATCGATTTATAAGCTAGAATGTCTGTCGGAACCGACTTGTTGACCATGTAACGTACGTAGCGAACGACAGAGCAGCGGAATAATTTAGTGTGAGAAACCAGGCTAGGTTCTTTGACCTTTCCTCGAAAGGTCTTCAGGCTATTTAAATATTTGACTGAGTATGAATGTAGCATTGGTGTGTAGTTAAAGTAAACTAGGTGCATTCTTCTCCATAAGCACCTCTGGATGGACCATGTCATCTGTTGTGTCAAAGGATTTACAGCCAGGGGTCAAGACCTAATCTCAGCGAGCCTGCTAGCTGACTGACTAACGTTACGTGGGCTGTAATCCCCTCAAGAGCTGAAGAGTCAAATCCATGACTGTCTTTCACAGAACACACGCCCTCAGGCTCAATACTGGCTGTGTAACAACCCAGCAAAGCAATGGCATACAATGCAGTGCCAGTTTTTTGACTTGATCTATTTTTAAGCTGTCCTATTCAGTATTATATAGGAGTGTTGTTTATTCAACTAATAGTTCCATGTTTGTTGCAATGGTGATGGATGGTGAGGCAGGATGAGGGCAGCATTTGATGGATTGTTGACATACCTTGAATTTGATAGCTAACTAGCTAACGACAACGAAAACAAAACAATAACACGGAAAAATGAACAGTTGAATTGAGATAGTTAGGTATAGTAACTGGCAAACTGCATTTGACATCTCAGACGAGTCGACTGAACTAGCTACAGTAGCTGGCTACTGTATAGTATAGAGCTACGTTAACTTACCACTTGGCTAGACAGCGAGTTGCTAGCTACCACTAAAAAACTAGCTAGCAGCAAGCTAGTTAACGTTATGCTTGTTGTAGTTTATTATTTTAGCATCTCTTCGAACGACTTTTGAATAACGTTACTAAGTGATACAAAACATCTTTCTTGATATGAAAGTGAAAGAAAGTACTGTAAGGCTTTACTTACCAACACGGTAAAAACACAAGTAGGCACACTGTCACAACTCGCCACAGTCTCTTTTTCATCATCATCCCGCAGGGACCAACATTCTCGCCGTTTACCTACAAATGTATCAATACTGTCGTTATTCAACAGTTGTATGTTTTAAGTCAACGTAGTAGCTATCTAACTTCTGAATTGACAAGCTACAGAGCCGGCATCTAAAATTGCTAGCTAGCTAGTTTCCTAAAAGTGTACTGTGCTGTTGACTGTCAAATCCAGTGGTTGTGTGTACTGTCTGGAGACCTTGCGCACCGCCAACCTGCCCCAGCTGTCATCGTGTCCCCCGCTCTGTCCAATGAAAACGCAGTAAAGTCAAAGACAGTACAGTATGAAGATAAGCAGAAACTGCTTCTCTAATAGAAATCTACGATATAGCTTTTAGTCGATGTCATGGCGACGTTGGCTAGCTAAACTCATGAGCAGACACGTCCAACTGTCATCTCGCGCCGAACTGCGCATGTGCAAGCCGTCACCTCAAAAGCAGCTTTCGATATAAAGTTGTTTTTGACGAAAATGAAAAAGTGTCAGTTTGTCACTTTCACGAGGTTGTAATAATAACATGTTCCGCTACTTAAGATATTGGCTCGAATCCAGGTTGTGCCTTTAGATTTCGAGAAAATTAACAACTAAGAAAGTTTAGTAAGATGGCACAGACAGACTGGCATCTCTGCATCTAGCCCGCAACCGCAAGGCTCTCCAGAGGGTGTTGCAGTCTGCCCAACGCATCAACGAGGGCACGCTGCCTGCGCTCCAGGACACAGGAAGGCCAAAAATATCATCAAGGATATCAACCAACCGAGCCAACTATCAAGCTATCATCCAGAAGGCAGGTCAGTACAGGTGCATCAAAGCTGGGACCGAGAGACTGAGAAACAGCTTCTAACTCAAGGCCATCGGACTGTTAAATAGCCATCACTAGCCGGCGACCACCCAGTTACTCAACCCCGCGACTTTAGAGGCTGCTGCCCTATATACATAGACATGGAATCACTGGTCACTTTGGAACACTAGTGCCTTTAATAAGTGTTTACGTACTGCTTTACTCATTTCATATGTATATACTGTATTCTATTCTACTGTATTTTAGTCAATGCCACTCCGACATTGCTTGTCCTAATATTTATATATTTCTTAATTCCATTATTTTACTTTTAGATTGTGTGTATTGTTGTGAATTGTTAGATATTACTGCACTGTTGGAGCTAGGAACACAAGCATTTCACTATAGCCGCAATAACATCTGCTAAATATGTGTGTGACCAATACAATTTGATTTGATTTTAATGTTTCACTTCTCTCATTGACTTCTCTAACCCCAAACCCTGGCCTGGTCTGCTTCACAAGCGTTCCCGGAAGTCTCGCGATGTTGCGTCTCTGGGTTTAGAAACTCTGTGGTAAAGTTGAAAGGTTTTCAAAAAGTGAGGTAGCTCTCAAATTCCCAACTATCACACAAATAAGTGTAAAATATTAAATTAAATAAGAAAAGATTTTGTTGTTGATGACTGGATATGTGAATGGACTTTTACAGTAAATTGGCAAATGACTCATTGAGTTGGAGCTTTCAAAAACAAATGAGTTGGAGCTTTCAACTGAACCCCCTAAAAATGTCTGAGTTGCTTTCTTTTCTCATTGTCTGTTAGAAAGTATCCCACTTAAGACAATAACCAAATTCTTGTGTGCATATTAATATAATAATGTAATTACAATGACGTAAGACCAAAGTCTTCTCTGTGTAGAAATGTACTTCATGACCAGTGGCGATTTTAGCATGTAAATCTTGGTGGGGCTAACAAAAAAATTATAATCTTAGATTAATGCCAGCAAAGCCACGACACAACACTAAACAATACATTAATTGCACTATAACGGTGACAAACTGTGCCCACAACCTGTTAGGGCCTACATAAAGCTCTCCCAACAGCAGAGCTTTATTTTCAGCACCATGTAGTGTGAATCCTTACCACTGCTACACCTGGCTATCAACAGAGTCTTCTCTGGGAGCGAAACAGTTAATTTAGCCTAATTTACTGCCATTAAAAAAACATAGCTGATATGGCTGACTTGCTTTAACAAATGTGGTTTCTACTGTATATTGAGATGTACAACTATGACATAAGGGGATGACGAGTGCATAAGAGGCGCGTAATTTGGATTAAGACATTAATGAGCGAACTAGGACGGACGTAGTCAATATAACTATTTGTTCAGCACTTTTGAAATGTACAGCAATAGAATTCAGAACATGGGCCATTCTTACAGTATTCTCCCTGCACACCAAGTCAGAGCCATAGGATAAATAAAGGGGATATAAGCAGATAATGAAAGCTCTTACAATATTCAATGATTACATTTCTATAAAACAGGCTATAGGATACATGTGCACCACCAAGTCAGAACAGTAGGCTAAATTATGAAGGGGAAAGTGACCAAATTATTAGGGTGAGGCAGATGGGCTACTAAACGCTTACTACACAACATACACTTAGTATTACTTTCTTAGCTACAGTATGCATATCTCCCTGGCATTTTCCATCATTTATACAAAACATTTTTGGACTCACCTTGTTGTGCTGTGCTCACTTGAACAGGAAGGTGGCGACTTGGAATTCCGAGTTGATTGACCATTCAAAATGATTTTCCCAGTTGGAGCTAGTTTTATCTGAGTTCCCAGTTGTCTTGAACTCAATGAAGTCTGAGATTTCCCAGTTCCGAGTTTCCAGTTGTTTTGAACATGGCAGAAGTCATGCTGGATTGACAGCATGGCCAATGTATTCAATCTTTTCTGGCCCATGGCGTTAACCACCTTTTCGTGGTATCCAATTGGTAGGTACGATCTTGTCACACCCCTACAGACTCGGCGAAGATCGAGAGCCACACTGCTTCTTGACACACTGCTTGCTTAACCCGGAAGCCAGCCGCACAAATGTGTTGGAGGAAACACTGTCGAACTGACGGCCGTGAGGTCAGCTTGCAATTGCCCAGCCCACCACAAGGAGACGCTAGAGCGCGATGAGACAAGGACATCCCGGCCGGCCAAACCCTCCCCTAACCCGGACGATCCTGGGACAATTGTGCACCGCCTCATGGGTCTCCCGGTCACAGCCGGCTGTGAGACAGCCTGCGATCGAACCCGGGGCTACAGTGGCGCCTTAGCACTCATTGTTGAATTTGAGATTTCCAACTTGTTGTGTAATGTTTATGTCCAATGGCCGATGAGCACCGATACATTTTATCTATAATTTCTCTTCATATGACAAGGATTGCAAAGGATTTGCCAGTAGATTGCCGACTTGATGCATGACGATGACTCCTCATCTAGCTTGCTAGCTAATATTTTGAAAGTATGATGCCGGTGACATGATCAGTCCAATCAAAGCTATGATATAGCGTGATTTGACGTCATTTTGCGGTGACAGTGTCCCCATGAGAGACAGTACACTGAGCCAATCACGGCGCAACTAGAGAACATTACCAAACCCTATGTTTCGTATTTTCCGGTGGCTGCCCCACCACCACAGAAAGCACCGAGCTAGGCTGAAACACCTGCATTTGGAGCTGCCTGACTCAAGAAAGAAAACAAGCAAAAGTGATGCAATGCAACCACTGATGTATATAAACCCTGGATTGCTATGTATTGACGCTATGTATTGGCCTGTTTGAGGCTTTGAAGCCACCGGTCGGCCATATTGGCAATGCACGGAAGGAGCAGTCCTCCATAGGAATTAATGGAATTCCACAGCATTTCAATATTTTTGTTGTAGTGGGGACAGTAACAGTAGAACTTACATTTATATATATATATATATATATATATATAAATGTATGTTTAGCTAACATACTGTATAGTTTAGAAGTATGCATTAATGTATCTGTAATAGAATAAAGAGCTAAAACAAATGTTTACATTAAATGCATTTCTATAGCTTCCAAAATAAAATAAAAATTATACCGGTGGGGGAGTGCCAAGATGGAAGCGCAGTGGCTTCAAAACAGCCCCCTGTGAGTCATCTAGTGTATATATAAATCTTTGAATGTAACTCATTGTTGGTGAGGTGTTAATTGGCCCCATAATAAATTGAATAGTTTCGTTCCAAAATCCTTTATCAGAAAGTGGTTATGGGTACCTTCATGTGTGTTTAAAATATGACTGTTCTCAGATTTTTTTATCAATAGATTTTAGATGTGTATTCAAATGGGTTATGTTGCTAAATACTATATGTTCATTGTTTAGCTGGAATGGAATGTTTGTATCCTGTATATTTGACTTATGTGGTTCTCATCTAGCTATCTTAAGATGAATTCACTTACAGTAACTAAGTCGCTCTAGATAAGAGCATCTCTTAAATGACTAAACTATTAAATGTACATTTTTACATACAGATCTCATTATTGTATTGATTCATTTGTACACTTTTTTTATTTAAAAAACGTAGTTATAACATTGGACTGTAAAACTTAGTAGTATACTCGGAGTGAGGCAGATATACAGTATAGCATTTTACAACAAAACATGTCTCTCTGAAATAAAACCATCAAGTGATACTTTTTCCTAAGTATGTCATTGAACACCTCATGCCATGATTAGATGGTGACAAAACGTACCGATATAAGTTCTTTAAACAATAAAAGTTTGTTGTTAAACAGAAGGCACAGTATGTGTGGATGGTATGGTTTGTGTTTATTTTTTATTTTATTTGTTATGTTTGGAAAGTTGAGTGAGTGAGTAATGAAATGGTTGCATATCCCAGAGCCAATGTATTGCTGTGAGCCGGGTATGAGAGGGATTTCAAGGTTGTTCAGATGATGGATATACTTTTATAATGAATTATACGTCTTATTTATTTATTGTCCTATCATGGAGAACTACATTTATTTTAAATTTTAAATTAATTATATCTAATTATTTATTATCCTATTTTAATGGTWCGGTCCATGGCCCTATACCCTTGACACCCACCTGAATGACCCAGATACTAAGGAGAAGTCCCTAACTGTCTTATGTGCTCGCTGTAAGCGGTCTGTACGCAGCTAAAATGAGGTCAGAGACCAAGAGCAGCACTGCCCCCTCAAGATTCTGAGCCTGCTTGGCAGGGTTGGTCCTGCAAAGCCAAAGCCCCCTAAAGGGAGAGCATAATATACAAGGAAATTCTCAAAGCTGCTAATGAGAACCTTGACGACCTTGTACCTAGCCGGTGGGGATTCCGGTGGGGTGCCCCCACCCAGGCAGTGGCAGTGCTGGCAACACTAGCTGCAGTAACCCATGGGGAGGGGGTCACACTCGGACATTCARAGAGGGGGTATATTATTGTGGCCCTGGCGGCACAAAATCAAAGTCGGACTGCATGGAGATGCGTGGGGACATGGTCATGACGGGTGGCCGTATTGTGGGTGTTTCAGGAATAAGGTGTACATTTGACCACCATTATCTAGGATGTGACAATGGTAAATAAATCTCTCAATTTTTGCTCATTATTTTGCGYGGTCTTGCAGGCCTTCTCATGCAGCTGCAACTGCAGTAACATTTGTAAATCATGACCCATCTTGAGTTGGGCTCTGGGATGGTGCAATTGTTGAGAAAGTGAGCTTATGGTTGTGTGGGGGTAAGGGCTGAGTGTGTGTGTGTGTGTGTGTGTGAGTGTATGTGTGTATCCCACGACTGTTGCGAAGGAAGAAGTAAAAGATGTTAGGGACAATAGAGGATGATCYACAGCTATAAATAATACAAAAAGAGGTGAGGGCRATGGAAATGCATATGGCAACTGATCTACTACAATCCRGYAAATGGCACTGTATGCTCTTTTCAAAGGATGGATCCCAGTCGGTTCAGGGCTATGGGATACAGGGGGTMGAGGGTGSTCTGCCGGGCATTGGGATGACAACCCAACTCGGGTTGAGGAGGGCTTTTAGCGCGTGGAATAGTAGGGACCAATTGGAGGTTTACTTAGTAGAAATGCAAATATCATGGTACAACTATATAGACACTCAATCATTATGTTACTTTTCAATAGTACGTTTACAAAAATATATTCTGATTAAAAGAATGAAAGGTGTGTCTCATTATGGTAAGTGGTGAAATAAGTATAGCCAGTTACAATAGTAATGGCTTAGCAGATAATAAGAAAAGACGATCAGTATTTACCTGGCTAAAAGAGAAGGATTATAATATCTATTGTTTACAGGAAACCCATTCAACAGTTTTAGATGAAGTTTTGTGGAAAAAGAACTGGGGGGGCAAAATATATTTCTCCCATGGGCAAAGAAATTCAAAAGGGGTGATGGTCTTAATTAACAATAATTTTGATCCAAATGTGCAAATTGTCCAAACAGATCCTCAAGGTAGATGGATTATTTTAAATATGTTATTGGACAATAAACAAATATGGCTTGTCAACCTATACGGTCCGAATAATGATGATCCAAGCTTCTTTGAAAATATATATAAGAATTTATCAACTCTACAAGCAACACTAGACTCTATTATTATAGTGGGAGATTTTAATACGGTCTTAAATACCTCTATAGACCGGAAAGGAAATCACACTACAAACTATCACCCTCAGGCACTTAAGGAAATCATGAATGTCATGGATATATTGGAATTAGTGGATATATGGAGACTTAAATACCCTGATTTAGTGAGATATACATGGCGGAGGCTGAATAAAGCTAGTCGTCTTGACTACTTTCTTATACCATTCTCTCTGGCACCAAAAGTTAAAAAAGTGTTGATAGGGGATTTGTTTCTTAGTCCTTCCTCATTTCTGTTGTCATCACAATTTATTTCCACTTGTAACTGTGCTATTTCACAAAAGCTCCGCACCTATACACATTTCACAGATCCCGTATGCCTACATTTGTTTTCCTCTGTTATTAGTACCACCCTTCAGTTCCACTCACCCCTCCCATCTGATCTTCCCACATCATCCATTTCGGATTTTTATTTGCCATATATTTCAACTGTGCTGTGATGCTTCACAAAAGCCTTGAACCTTCTATTCTCATAGCTTCTATAGATTGTAAATAAAAATACAACATTTTTTGCTAAATAATTATTATATTATTGATTGATTGACTATGGCTTTTCAAATCCCCAGTATTGCTATCTGTGCGTTAGTTTTAGGCAAAATGTTGCAATTCTTCAGCCATTCCTGGACCTGTGACCAAAACGAGCTACATATGGACAATACTCAAAAATAAATGATCTAAGCCGACTCCTGCCTCCTCACAACAGATCTCGCTGCAGAGCTGGGAAGATTGTGATACCCGCATATTATAACATTCTATTTAGTTGCAAGAATTTTGTACAGTAATTAAATTGAAAAAATTCGAAGTTTTGAATCCGGCGTTGTTTTGCGTATCAATTCATAAACCATGTGCCCATGGAATGGGTACATCGAAATCTCTTCCAACTATTTTGCAATTTATATGGCACAGCTGTCAGTTTTTTGGTCCTTAAATGAAATTTGTATATATTTTTTATTTTATCACACTTTTTCTTTAACCATTTATGTTCTTTAATAAGGCCGACATACAAGTTCTTACTTTTTCCCCTTCTACTTGCCTCTTCCATTTTTGTGGTAATGCTGCAATTAATTGGTTGTAATTTTGGGTAGAGCAAGACATTTCCATATGTCTGTGTTAGCTGCATGTGTGACATAACTCCACAGTCCTATTTATGACATCATTCACAAAAATTATACCTTTTTTTAAACATTTCTTCAATAAATACAGTTTTTTTATCAATTACTATATTTTGAATTTAACCACAATATTTGTTGTACTATTTTTTCCGTCCTTTCAGGTGGATTAAACTGAAATTGCAACCAACTTTCTAAGGCTTGTTTTAAAAATTAAGGATATTTTGGAGATTATTTCCTTTTCAAACAACCGAAAGTGAGCAGGTGTAATCTGAATAAGGGGAAAAGGCCCTTTCTTGAATATAGGATGAGACATTCGTACCAATTTACTAGAGAACCAGTTTGGATTTAAGTATAACTTTTGTATGACTGATGCTTTTAGTGAGAGGTCTAGCTTTAATATTTAAATATTTTCTGCCCTCCGAATTCATATTCGTTATATAAATAGGCCTTTTAATTTTATCTGGCTTGCCGTTCCAATAAAATGGAATATTTTTTGTTCATATAATTTAAAAAGCAGGTCACTAGTGTAGGCAAAACCATAAGCAAATAGGTAAACTGTGATATGACTAAAGAGTTAATCAGGGTGATTTTTCCACAAATAGACAGGTATTTTTCTTTCCATGGTAGCAAGATCTTATCTATTTTTGCTAACTTTCTATAAAAATTTATTGGGAGTGAGATCATTTCTTTCTTTTGGGGATTTTTATACCGAGTATGTCCACATCTCCGTCAGACCATTTAATTGGTAAACTACATGGCAATATAAATGTGTATTTTTTAGTGATCCAATACGTAATATGGTACATTTATCATAATTTGGTTTTAATCCAGAGAGGATAGCAGAAGGTATCTAGATCCTCTATGAGGCCTGGAGGGACTCTAGTTGTGGTTTTAAAGAAAACATGAATCATCAGCGTACAATGACCCCTTAGTTTTTAAGCCACGGATTTCTAATCCCTTAATATTATGTTTGATCTAATTTTAACAGCTAAATTTCGATGGCAATAATAAATAGATATGCCGATAGTGGACAACCTTGTTTTACTCCTCTAGATAGTTTAAAACTTTCTGAGATGTAGCCATTATTTACTAATTTTACACCTAGGGTTACATAATTTTAAACCCATTTTATAAGAGATTCCCGATCCGGTCCGCCCGGTCTGGCAAAATTTGAACATATTCTAGGA
>NC_036859.1:10774186-10857713 GCF_002910315.2 Salvelinus sp. IW2-2015 | reverse complement strand
ACTCCATCCTTTGTAACTAGTTTTTAATACATTTTTTTTGGTAGCATTTCTATATTGAAGATTGAAAAAGAATTTGGTGCATTTTTCCCCATATTCCATCCAGTTCGCTTTATTTTTATAATATATTACACTGGATCTTTCTTGAATAAGTTCCTCCATTTCTTTTTGTTTTTCCTCTAACTTATTCTGTGCCTCTGTGGTACTGTTTTTATTGCTATCTAACTGTACTGTTAGTCCTTCAATTCCTTTGTTAATATGGACTCTTTTGATCTAAATTGCTTTTGTTTTAAAGATGAGTACTGAATTGCATGGCCTCTAAAGGCACACGTAAAAGTGTCCCATACAATAAGGGGATCTGCTGTACCTATGTTATGTCTGAAAAAGTCAGTTATAAAGTCTTCTGTCCTAGTTCTAAACAATTTATCATCTAGTAGACTTTGATTAAATTTCCAATATCCTCGCCCACGTGGAAATTCTGTAAGAGAAATATATATGCCAATTATGTGATGATCGACCGCATTCTAATAAGAGAGAACTATTGTAAAGTGGACTGTGTCTGTAAGATGGGTATAAGATGTATAAATTGAAGGTAAAAGCAGAAGTGTTTATTAGTTTACTCCAATTGGGGGATCGGTGGTAGGGTGCGGGGAATAATAATAAAGGTATATTCTTTAAAAAAGTATGTATGTCTATATAGGTATGTGTATGTATATATGTGTATATGTATGCATGCGTGTATGGATATATATATTTACCCAAAAAAATATGGGGGATTGGAAATGATGCAGACAATTACATTGGAAGCAACATTCTTTCCGCAAGATTAAGCTGATCCAACCCCCCCCCCCAAAAATTAAAATTAAAATAAAATTTAAAAAAAGGTCATTTACCAACATTGCTGAAAATGGATGTATAGCTTTTTGGAATGAAACTTTAAATTGTAGGCCTGCAGTTAGTTATGGCTATCCAGCAGCATCTTCTGGAGGAATACGGATACTGTTCCTGAGTGGATCATCATGCACCACACCACAATATAATCCCTTGATTCATTTTAGTTGAGTGGATTTGTGATTCATTTAAGAACAAACCCGCCGTCTTAGTGTGCAGTGCAGTCAAGGTCCTTGAAAGAATTGACCTTGTATGTTCAGCTACTGTTTTTAGTTATAGAGGGGCTAATGGGTTGGCATGCAGAGGTTAGTCAGGGAAATATATTTTGAAGAGAAACACTATGAACAAATGAAAAGTGAGAGGGGAAGAGTTTATTTTAGAGAGATACAGACACACAAATAAAATGACCACTGTTGTTGCAATTCAATTCCACAATTACTCATTATGTCTATCTATATATACCCTCCCACAGGCAAGATATTTTCATAACATTTGTTCATGTTCTGCTTGATATTGTATTATTTCCTTTCATGCCATTGAAGTGGTCTAATTTCCAGATAAAGAAGTAGAGTGAGATGCTACTAGAGACACAGAGAGTGCTAGATTGTAACAAGGTCATTATAGTCAACAGTTCTCATTAATACCTATGTTTGTATGTGTATATATATACACACACACACACACACACACACACACACACACACACACACACACACACACACACACACACACACACAGCAGAAAACAGTTTCAAAAGAGGACAGGACCACATACATACACAATAACATACTGACAGAGAACACTTTAGACAAATCCACCTTAAGCTCTGGCACAGTGGCTGACTGGACTCAGGACTGGGGAAGGAGAGGAGAAAAGGTTTTACACACGGAGAGAGTTCTGAAGTGGCCTGTGATCTCTCATGAACATGGGGGAGGCTTCAACCCAACCTGAGGAAAAGGCTAAATGGAACATGTCACTATGTTCTCAGTCATACAGGGATATGTATATTCCCATAATTCTGGTAGGCGAAGTAATATCGGTGAACTTTTCTGTCTGTCTTTGTGTTGGGAACACCCTCCCTCCATCTTTCCAGCCAGCCTCTGAGTTTGAGCTTAGAAAAAGGTGTGAGGAAGATGACCACTTGACCAGCGATACGGCAGATACAGGCATACCAGACTCCATTGACAGGGTTAAGTGCATTTATTGCGGCGGGTTGTGTGTGAAATAATATACTGTTGGTACTGGTCCTCAGCCGTGTTATATGTATATCGGCTGCTGCGGCTGCTGCTACTACAACACAGGAACAAATCACACAACGATCCAACATCAAATTACTCTCAAGGGTCTTGATTTATTAACAGCTTGGACCAAGAAAACAAATACAACTTAAACAGCAACAAACGTGCAGACAGAAAATACATGCACACGGGGTTGACACAGACACACCTACACTCTCTAACACACACACACACACACACACACACACACACACACACACACACACACACACACACACACACACACACACACACACACACACACCCTTTCGTCTCTAAGAGAAGAACACCTAGGCAAAAACATACAGAAAGCGGGTGTTGTACAATGTGTTATATATAATACTAAAACGAACTTGGCCTATATATAGGCCAATTTTTCCGCCTCCCACATACACACAAGTACGTGCAGTAAAAGCAGCCTATGTGCCATGCTGCATTTGGAATGGGTAGGGCAGTGCCACTGCTGAGCATAGATATGTAGAGAAGCAGCAGCTGGGGTGGAGGGGTTCTACGCAGGTTGTGTTCTAGGTAAGGGAGATGGAAGTTCTAGGGTCTGGAACCCAGTCGGAACTGAAGCTGCTAAGCAAACCTGGACCACAGGCGAGCACAAGCGTACATAGAGATATATACACCACAAGACAAGCACCATACTGTACATAGATACATGGACATTGATCGTCACCTGGCCTGAGGTCAGAGGGTTCAATGTCTGCACTGGGGGGGGGGGGGGGGGGGGGGGGGGGGGGGGGGGGGGGAGGGAGGGGGGGGGGGGGGGGGGGGGGGGGGGGGGAGGGTGTGGGGGGGGGGGGGGTGGTGGGGGGGGGTGAAGACAAAGGAGAGATAGATAGCAGAGGGGCTTGGGGAGGATAGGGGAAGGATGAGCTAGGGGATGAACACTAGTCCCATTAGAGATCGCTCCTTTGACTGCTTATGATGGGGGGATATTTCTTGTTGGAGAAGGAGGGGGTCGCCTACTGGTGGAGAGGAAGGGAGGGTGTGAGAGCAGTAGTGTTTAGAGGCCAAAGGATGACAGAGAGGGAGAGAGAGTGAGAGGGAAGAATGAGAGGGGGAAGGAAGAGTGAGAGGGGAGAGAGAAGAGAGGGAAGAGTGAGAGAGGGAAGAGAAGCAGATAGTTTAAGACGGGTTAAAAACAGGCAATCACATTACTTTTTACTTCAATTTTTTTTTAAACATTCAGTTGTGTATATTACTTCGTTTTTTACATTTTATTTGTCATTTCTTAACGTCATCATCTCATCTCTGCTCAAGGCAGTAGCATCCAGCCAACCATTTAACGTCATCTCCGTGCTCCCCATTGAACGAGTCATCCTTTTTAGCAAGGCTAGTAGTAGCTAGCTGGCTGACAAAATCATTTTACTAGTTCGTCAATGTAGATAAGGCATACTTTCAAGGCTGCTTATTACCAACTACTAAAACTATCCATCGGGTAGAGCTACCTCACAAACTGTCTCTATCCCGCTCGTCGTTATGTTGTGTTGCGTCATTCCTCTCTCATGCGGAAAGAACAGGTGCATTGGATTAGGGTCATTGTAACTAATTACCACGTTTCTGCGCTGAACTAAGTTGAATATTTGCCTAACTTCCAAAATCAGCCCAGCGTCCCACATAGCTGTTGACTTAATTTCTCATGGAAGATTTGATTTCTATCTGGAGAAACGTCAGGTTGAGCTCAAAAACAAAAAAAATGGAATTCAAGTAATTTAACTGACGTCGGTCAATTCGTTGTTTAACAACCAGGAAAATTTAGCATTTTTGTTAATCACTCAGCACTAAGAGAGACACTTGAGCTTGTGGACTCTTCCTTGTTTCAGTAACCACAAACCACTGGAATGTGTTTGTGTGTTTTACTTGAATTAATAACCCTCCAAATATTCCGCTTAAGATAATGGAACGTCTATACATGATGTAGGGAACCGAGTCAGGTTAGCTATATGGTCAGGAAAAACTCAGGGTTACCCCTGGTTATGGAGACACTGAACACGTTGGTACCCATGTCCATATATATCAGACCTTTTAATCAAAAGGCCAAAGCAACTTAGTGAGTACACACATTTTTCGTATGTGATCCCTGTGGGAATTGAACCCACGATCTTAGCATGATCACGCTCTTACCAACTGAGCTTCACAGGAGCATATAGGCCTAAAGTAGGATGCCCTGGCCTCACCTGGGGATGCTGGGAGGGGCCCGGTTGGGGCGGCTGGGGACCTGGGGGCTGTCAGCACTGTTGTTGAAGGGCCCCAGGGGTCCTGGACGGTTAGGAGGGTGTGGAGCCCCTCGCCCTCCTCCGGGACTAGGGCGTTGGCCTGATGACATCCTCCTGGAACCAGTGGGGCTGGTTGGAGGAGACCTGGGGGGGAGGGGGCCATCAGTACCCTTTCATACATGACATATTCTTGACATCACATAGATAAGACTAAACTATTTTTGATTTCATTCAACAGTCTCCAAGTAAAAAATGTAAATTAAAAAGAATGACAGTCTTCAAACACGGTTCTCCTGCTCGCCAACCCAACATCTTCACCTGTAGACCAATAGTTGACTCCATTACATTACACTTAGATATCTAGGGAAGTCATTATCCATGGACTACCAGGATGCCTACCTGTTTCCCCCTCCACTGCGCCAGTCGTTCACGGGCGGGGGCATTGGGGTGGAGATGGTGGTGGTGGAGATGTCTCCTATGATGGCCAGGGCCTCCTTCAGGGACTGGTGGGTCCTGAGGACCTCGTCCCTCCTCTGGACCTGCTCCTGGGACTCATCCATCAGGGCACCCTGGTCCCCGGCCGAGTACAGCTGGGCCAGCAGCTCCGCGTTGATGAAGTCCTTCACCTGGTGGTGGGGGAGAGAGTTGATGGATGGACTCATTCAAATTATTTTATAAAAGCTCTTTTTACCATGGTTGTCACACAGCGTTATACAGTAACCAGGCCTGTTTGAGTTAGCTTGCCTGGCACAACGGAACCAATAGAATCATGTGAAAAGTTGCACAACAACCAGGCTCAAGCGAACGCTGAAAGTATTTGAAAAACGCCAACTACTATTTGAACCCATGCCCGATACCATTGGGTCAGCGTGGAGCAGAGGTCCCTTACATTACTGATCATGAGGTGCATGATGGTCTTGGGCATGAGGTCTCGGATGCACTTGTTGACGATGGCCATGTAGGAGTCGACCAGGTTGCGGATGGTTTCCACTTTCCGCTCCAGCTGAGGGTCCATGGAGAAGTTGTCCTGGGACGAGGACGATGAGCCGCCTCCCTCACTTTCCACCTATAGGAAGACAGCTTTAAGTTAACACGCCTGTATTTAGTGATACAGATCTTGTGGCTTGCATCTTTAGATGTAGAAAAGTCACGTGCATATCAAATGGCAAATAATAATTGTATTTGTAAAGCGCTTATCATTACACATGGAAATCACAAAGCTCTGTACGTCAGCAACAACCTTAAGGAAGGCTTTTAAAAAAGGGCTAAAAACTTTTAGCAAAAATGAGTCACTATAACAGTAGCATATATGCATGTCAGTCTCTCGTGGTTCAAAGTGGGAGAGAGATTGACGTCATCACTAATTGTTTTTGTAAGTGTTGACAAGCTGAATGTACCGAGGTGTCTGTATAAACTACTGGCACACAGCTCAGACACCCATGCATACCCCACAAGACATGCTACCAGAGGTCTCTTCACAATCCCCAAGTCCAGAACAGACTGTGGGAGGCGCACAGTACTACATACAGCCATGACTACATGTAACTCTATTCCACATCAGGTAACTGATGCAAGCAGTAGAATCAGATTATATATATATTTTTTTTAAACAGGCAAAAATACACCTTATGGAACAGCGGAGACTATAGAGACACACAAAAAAGGTACAGACACGCATGGTTGTTGTACGGTGGTATTATAAAGTTTGTATTGTACATTTTGTATTGTATGTATGTAGTAGTGAAATAATGTTATATGATGTACTGTTTAATATTTTCTATTGTACACTTTGTATTGTAAGTATGTAGCGGTGAAATAATGTTATATGATGTACTGTTCATGGGGAACAGTATGGGGACCCTTAATAAATACAAATATCAAATAGCATATCAACAAGGTGTAGCCTACATCTATTGTGACTCACTACATCTTCACAGTTACATCAAACTTCACTGAGAAAGAGAGGATGGAGAAAGGGAAAATAAAGTGATATGATGGGAAAATAAAGTGATATGATGGCTCACTTGGGAAGTGATAGGATGGATGACATAACAGAAGTGCAACATGGGAAGTGAGTGAAGGGTAGTCATGGGTAATAGGGAACAGGATAAACAGGGCAGATGAGGTGGACAATAAGTTGCAGTGAAACCACAGTAAGTGGTCACAGTGGTGGGCACCAGGGTTGGGGGCAATTTCATTTCAATTCAGCCAATTCGGTTTACTTCCTGAACTGAAATGGAATTGACCCCAACCTTGGTGACCAGTGCAGCTGTCACTCACATTAGAAGACCTTTCGGGGTAGACTCCAGCGCGCAAGAGAGAAGCCCTCCAACTGTCCACCTCGTCCTGAGTGTCACAGGCCAGCTCCAGGAAACGATTGTCCTTGTACACATTCCTGTCAGACCACAACACAGGGGAGGGGAAGGGGAAGTTAGTTACGCTTCCGGGTCATTTTAGGGGCACGTGGCAGGCTCATCCATTTAAATAAAAGGAAGAAAACGAGCCCACCAGACTATCTGGTTTCTGTCTCCTTCTAAAGTATGTATCGTTCTTATTAAAACTAGTGGTACTAAAGTAGGAATATTTTTAGTAGAAGTGGTGCTATAATAGTACAAGTAATGTTAAGATGTGTCTGTCTGGTTTCCGACCTTTGTTCTGTGTTGAAGATGGCAAAGGCATGCTTGCTGGACATGAACCCTTTCTCCACGTCGCGCACCTTCAAGTTGTCCAGAGGGAGCATGTATTTCTTTTCCTTCTCCTGAGATACAAACAGAAAGGGAGGCACCATATCAGCAGGTTTTACAATATAAACAAGCAACTGCAAAGAACCATGTTAGGGAAATGTTTACTTCGTTTCTGATTACTATCTGATCTCTGCGTGTCATATTATGTTTATTTCTCAGCTTGATTTTTAAAATCAACAGGTTGGCTTAGTCGGGCGATGATCCAGGGAGAAAGGGAGAGAAGGGGAATGTGGAAAGAAGAGTAGGGAGAAGGAGGAGAAGTTGGGGGAGCACAGGGGAGAGGGTGGGGGAGCACAGAGGTGGAGATGGAGTGGAGTGGGAGGAAGAATGAGAGTGGGAGGCAGAGCGGGGCAGGGAGGGGGAGACGACATGTGGAAGTCATTAGTGTGCGGGTCGTTCTCCACGGTACGTTTGAAAAGGGAGGGAGAGCTGGGGCTGGAGGAAACGTTCTGGCTACGATAAAGAGGAGAAATACAGATGTGGAAAAACACAGGGGACTCCGGGAATGCGCTGTGGTGTGCATTTGAATGCATGGACGTCGGATCAAGCAGAGGGCTGCTGGTCAGGATAACACTGAGCGTGACATGAGCATGACATGGTTTTAATCGTGAGCACAAAGAGTTGAGAGTAAAAAAAATTATTCTCCATCACACACACTCCATCAACCCTCACCATCTCAATTCTTCTCTCTCTCCATTATCCCTCCCCCTCTTATTTCTTCAATATTTCTACTTTCCTTTCCAGAGGCCCACTTCCTGCCTGATTTTCCGGGGAGTGAGGGAGAAAGAGAGCGAGAGATTAAATGACAGCCTGGCGTTAAGACTCGACATCTGGTACTGCTTAACAGCACAGAGAGATGGAGTGCAAGAGAAGGAGGGAAGAACTTCCAGAGTGGAGTTAAGAAAGAGAGGGAGACCTGAAGAAGAAACAAAACAAAGGATTTAGAAAAGTGGTACAACAGAAGTGCCCAGATCTCACCCCTGCAGAGCCATGGTAGGGTATTACTAGACAAAACAAGGGGAGTAGAAAATGAGAAATGAAAAATACACTTTGCAGACCTCTCTAGGTTGTATTCCCCAAGGGAGTGACCCTCCAACCCATATATGGCCACATGGGTCCCTCCCTCTTCCTCCATCTCTCCCTCTTTTTCCTTCCCTCTCTCTTTTTTGCAATATCCCCTCCCTGAGTGCTCAGCCAGTCTGTCCCGGTCGGTCGTCTGAGTGAATGTGCCACGTCAAGCCTGGATACTCTGCAATGCCGGCATGACCCAAACGGACAGTGAGGGGAGCGACACCCAGAAACACAACAGACAAACAACAGAGAGGGGGAGAAGAGGCGACACGGACGGGTGAAAAGAAAATAGGTTTTGAGGTTTGAGGGGGGGGATTCCTACTTCTTGATGCCAAAATGGAGGAAGGAAGGAAGACAAAGATCAGTAAACGTTACTGCCTACGGAATGGCAGAGAGTCAATGTCTTTGGGGCCTAAGACAGTCTGTCCGGCTCCGTCCTCCCAGTGTTCAGACTACCTGTTCATTGTCTTACTGGTGTACAGTAGTCTGCACATTGGTTAGACTGGGCAGGGAAGCACTTCTCTTCGGGGAAACACTGGCTTTCAAGGAGGTTTCATAGTGGGTTTGATTATCTACACTCCACCACTGACCATCTTCCACTGCCGTTTGCTCATCTCTTTGCTTTGTCTTCTACTCTGTGTCGGGTATCGGTTCCTATTTTGTACTTTTTGAATATTCTGACTGCATTTAAGACTTACTTTACGTCGTGGAATAAATGTATATCATTGGTTTCCAAAAAAAAAGAAGAGAAAAAAAAGACCTATATAAAGTTAAAAAGTCAGTCAGGTCTCAGACCAATGTGTTCTAACGTCCTTGAAACAGTCTGCTTACTAAATGTACGGTATAACAGCAATAGAAGTGTGTAGGCTCCTGGATCTTTACACAAAGAATCCAGCCCCGACTCTGATGCAGTAGATGGGAGAGGGAGGAGCAGCAGAGGCTCCTTAGACTCAAACAGTCATGCAAAGTGGTCAATCCATCCATCAAGTCCTGCTTCAAATACAAAACACATCCTTCCAGTATTTCATTGGCGTTAGGTTGGGAGGTAACAGTAACAATGTCGCCTAAAGATACAGTCAAAGTCAGAGCTAGAATATGATACTATTATCATTTAAGTCTGTGGTCAAACTATTGTGTGGCAGATGGTCTTCTGTCCAGTGTAGAAGCAGCTAAAATATTATTTCACTGATGATATAATAAACCAACTAGAGGAGAGGTCTAGTGGTTTGGTAGTTTGGTGGGGCTAGTGGATGATGGTGTTAAAAGGATGTATAAGGTTTATGTATGTAAGGTTATGTTACAGTAAATTACTGTATTGGGAGTTGTGTACTGTATAGGGAATAATATTTGATTGGGTAGGGATGCTACTGTAGGATTAACATGATTACTGTAATATTAGGGCGACTGTGGAATTGTATTGGTGATAGATGGTCTGGATAATGAAGGGCTACTGGGTTCAGAAACAGAGAGGGAGGAATACTGCCATTTAATAGGTTATTTCTCCTCGCTGAATCATTGGAGACTGATGTTTGGATTACAAATGTGTGATTTTCCTGCCAAGAATGTGTGCAGTTTCAGAGAAACTGCCAACTGCACCAAGAAAGAGAAGGGGTGGGGATGGTCAGAGAGAGAGAGAATAAATATACAGTAAGATGCTCAAGGCAATATGGAAAAATGCTTGGTTGAATGCAGTGGTGGGATTAGTTATACATTACATATTACAAAAGTAGTGTGTTACTTTACAATATTACTTTGTGTGGAAAGTAAAGCATTACTTTATCATGTACTTTCATGAAACAAATCTAAAAATCTCCCCGTTTGTTTGACTGTCAGAGGGAGCATGGCGAGCCGCGAGCTCACTACCAAAAATAGCTACTTACTAACTTGGGTTTTAGCTCTATTTTCTCCTTTCATCTGTGGCGCTGCTTTCCTGTTGCTAGTCTACAAGTGCTGCTTAATTAGCCATATATAAATGTAAGCCAAAACATCTGTACAGATTTCTAATCGTTTCATTCAAAATCTCTCTCGAGCAGCCAGTTCTGGTTATAGCCCGCACTTAAAAAGGGACCCATAGAGATGTACAGAGGGCACATTTACCACTAGATGTGAAAGCCCTCTATGGGCTTTGCTATCACAGAAGCGATCAATGGCAAAGATCAGAGGTGCGTACTCTATACATTTCTATGAACTGCAGCTGTTATGACATTTCTCCAAACAGCCTTTCTCCGCTCGCTCAAGAACTAAACGAGGAAACAAGTCGGGATTGGATCATGGAAACACGCGTCCGGTAGAGATATGATTCTGAAAGTCACGCACGCGTTGTTTGACAAAGTACCTAATATTACCCATCCGTTACTCATTAAAGTAATCAGATTACACAACGGGTTACTTTTGTAACACATTACCCCTAACACTGGTTGAATGTCAGAGATTCGTAAAACAACTGCTTTAAAGTCAACGCGACATGAGAATGTCTACGATCCATCGAGTTACCGTTTTGAATTACTCCTCATCAAATATTGTGTCATAAAGCCGATGTGTGTATTTGCATGTGTGTGAGCAGTGGTTTTCTTTGGGATGGTTCCAATTGTGCAAAAGAAAACCAAATGCCTTAACTCCCAGCAGAGTGAGACGAGAGGTGGAGAGACAGAAAGAAGAGGGGTGAAACAACAAAAAAACAGACAAAGAGATCGAGACAAAGAGAGAGAGCGATTTCTGTCCAGTGAATTTAGCTGTGTATCGACCACGTACTGTATATAGAGACGATTTAAACCATGTGGACTGCTTGTTACCCGTGTGATGTCATCTGCTGACCAGTGCACGGATTGGCTGACTCCGGGAGTTGCCGTGTGTCTGCCTGTCTACACTTGCTGTGCAGAACATCCTGGAACCTGTACAGCAGGCACAGACAGGCAGACAGACACCAGCCCGTCAAGCTATGAATGACACCACATCCAGCCAATCAACGAGCACCCTGCATCGCAAGGGGAAGAGCCACGTCACTGAAGAGCCAACGTGGAACCACCGTTGAGTTGTGATTTAGTGGGTAGTCAGAAGGTATGGTTTATATTATGTCCTCTACAAAGATATCGAACAAAATACTTATCACTTGGGAATTGGCCAGAGATTCAAAGCGCATATGTATATTTTACCATTTGTTGACCTGCCCACCCTTCTACCAGACATTAAACAGAAAGGAGGGCTGTATCAGGGGAAATGGCGTTCCAATCCACCATCACCTGAAGTCTAGCCATAAACTACATCAGACTTACTGTGACTGACTGTACTAACTCACCCTGAAGAGGGTGAACTAACTCACTCACCTCATCATCCTTGAACCAGGACAGACTCTCAGCGGTCAGGACAAACCAGTACTCCTTAGCCCCGCCTTTAATTATGCTGATGTTGTTGATGGTCAGCCAGCCCTTACGGATTACCTGTAGAGAGAGCAGGGGGCAGAGGTTAGAGGTCAGGGGATGAAAGATGGGGTCATAGTTGTGGTGGGTGGTGTGATTGCCAGGAAGTATGAGAGGTTTAAAAAATGTACTGAAGAGTTGTCATGTCCACACAGAAGCATCCTCTACTGTACCTCATCCTACTTCAATCATAGTCAGTCAAACCTGGCCAGCTAGTCTACTGCATGTACCCAAACCGATGTGCACAAAAGTGACGTATGAATAATAAAATGCAATGAGAAAGTGTGTTGTGTGAGAACTCCAAGTGAATTGATATTATCAGTGTATATCTTTGTGAATAAACCGCAGGTTGGCATTTATTGTCATGAATCTTGCCCTGGAAGCAGCTCTGTAGAGTGGTCACTAGCTGGCACAGCCACAAATCTGATTTTAAACCTAACCCTAACCACACTGCTAACCCTAAATTATGACCAAAAAGCGAAAAAAAGGTTTTATTAATTTTTACGATATAGCCAGCTGGCCCATCTAGCGGAAATCGCTCATTTCTGCCTCGAGGGCAAGATTCATGACAATAAACATCAACCTGCAAATAAACCAAACCATAATTTGTGACTGAGTTCAGTTCGGTGATAGTGCCCTGTTGTGGCTGCAGACTATGTTGAAAGTTACAAACAGAGGTCTGTGTCACAGTGTTAAGAGGTGACCATCGTGTTATTAGTGCTTCATAACATCCCCCAAACAAACAATATTAGCATTATAACACTATAGCATTAGAGCTACATCAGTGTTTGTGTTAGGTGTGTTAACTAGCCTGCACACACAAGCCAGTGGCAATCAAAGGATTGAGTGATTATTAAGTTAGGTGTCTCAGATGGCCTAGAACCACTAAGGGGGTTACCCAAAAAGCATATTTCTAAAGTCTTATTTTTGTTCAGTCCTGATACAAATCAAAGATTTTTTCAACACCATTTATAGTGGGAGGCTGACTGACAGGTAACCCCCTGTGGTCAGAGGGATGAGGGAGTGTCGTAACGTAAACTGTTGCTCTTACAATCAGGCCTGAGGCGGGAGGAGAGGAGGCCTGAAACAGGAAGGAAGTGGGCCGTTAAAACACCTAGGGCACCACGTCGGGATACAATCTCATGAATGGAACCTACCACACCGGGCTCAAATACATCATGGTAAATACTTTAATACTTAAGGTGTGCTTAATTTAGCTTGGAGCTTATGCTTTTGGGACTATTCTATTGGTCCCATTGTATAGCAAACTAAATCAATGCAGATCGAGCATTTTAAAGTACTTCGACATGTATTTGACTGACCCATAACCTGTGTAAAGTAGCTAACTAACAGCCATAGCAGTTGAGTGGGTTCAAGTTAGCACTTTACACTTGTACCCATACATGGGTTGAAAATGGCAGATTTGGGCACTGATAAGCGCATAAATTGGAACACAGTAACATGCTATAAATGATGCCAGAGCTCAAAGCTCAGCGCTGTATGGGTCTTGATCCAACACCAACGGAACCTGCCAACTCCCACTCCTAAGGACACATCCAACTTACTGATGTTGACTCTGTGGGGTTTTAGAAAGTAACTTGACATTGTTGGTATCTGCCTATCAGCTTTTCTGGAATGAAAACAAAGTAATGTTCCCTAGTTATTTAACTTTAACTGAGATTGTTCCTATGCCACTATAAGTAGCCCTTTACAATCGTACCTCTATACGGGTTGAAAATGGCAGGTTTGTGCACTGACAAGCGCATAAATTGGAATGCAGTGGGTGTACAGTAACGTGCTATACATGACGACGAAGCTCAGGCCTCACAGTGCTGTGTGGGTTTTGACCGAAATCCGTTCTGATCTTCAGCACCACAAGCGATAAGAAGTTGCCCCCATCCCTCCTGCTAATTGGGCAACTTTTGCAGACTCTTTGTTGTCTGAGTGAAGAAATGCTGTTAATGAAGACGACTATGTGTTTTGAAAGATGAGACGCCGTACGAGCAAGCCAAACACCGGCGAGTCCAAATGTGCACTTCACATTTTCATATCATAAAACTCAAGTCATACACAGTGTCAACGTKTATGACCACTAGGTCTGATGTACAAACACAACGTGACATGGCGTCATACCCTGGGTTGTTCGGGAACAGAATGTCTGTCTATTGTGAAGAAAATTCACTGCGGAACACGGACCTGAATGCACCCATGACTTTCTATGCACACCAAAATGACAATCTGTTTCTCTGAATTGCCCTGTGAATGCCTAACTAATATCATATTTTATAACTTAGCTAGTCATGTTGGCAATGGAACAAGCTTTCAAATGATGCACACCTGACCAAGATTGCCATGTATAATGGGCCTTTTTAGGATTGCGTAAACAACTACAGTAATTGTGTGATGGCAGGGATGCAGGGCTGTGTTCAAAACAAAACAAGTGTGCTTCCTTAACGGCACAGCTAGGAGAGCTGCAAAAAGCACATTCTAGTTAAAGAAGCTTCTTTGAGTCATAAAAGTGTATTGAAATGACTTAGGAACGGTGTCCACCTTCGAGACACCAGTTAGTTCTTTCACTCAAACCCTTGTCATTTTTCCCCAGTTACTGAATTTATCCAGAGTATTTTTACGTTTCGTTATCAACAAATGCGGCTAAATGTAAAATGCACATAAAATCAACAGTGTAATGTTTGGATTCAGTCTTGTGAACTATTGTGCCCTCAACTTTGGTCAAATCATTTCCCCAGAATCTCCAAACTGTTCCCTTTCATTCGCTACCATGCTTATGCTTTTCAAATGTATTTTGTAAGAATCATTTCGATTTATCCCTATTCATATAGGCCAATTCCCAGGAGTGTAAAGGGTTAAGCTTGAGAGTGGAAAAAGCTATAAACAGTCAACTCAGGGTGGCCACAAGAGGGAGCCACACTCTGGGCAGTAGAGTAAATACAGACAGCAGGCAAAGCCCAACCCTAACCCCAACGAGTGATACTCACCAACCAGGCCAGACGCCCAAAACAGGGCAGCTCAGATTCTCACTAAGGGTTTGGGATGAAATGCATGGGGGCACCTTGATGACATAGAAGGGGTTTAAACATAGTGACAAAAGGTAAATAAAACTTAAAAACATCAATTTGTTTTGCACACACACCCAACATAATAATAAAAGTGTCACCATCCAACTGAAAAAGACAAAGGCAAAAGGTCCCCCAAAATCAACATGAAATGTAAAAAAGCATGCAACAAAGGCAATAATGTATGTAGAATATACAGTAGTATACATACTGTGTGCTGTGTACAAATTAATGACATAAAGAAACCAGGAAGCATACGAGTCGCTGTCCCTATGGCCCTGTTTCCCCCTATATGGCCTGCAGCCCCACTGTTGGAGTGTGGGCACCCTTGGCCTTTTGTTCTGGAGCGCGTGGGTGCGTACGTGCGTGGGTGCGTGCGTGCAGTATTTCAGATCCTCCTCTATATCTCACCTGGCTGACCTGGCTTGCAGCGCTACTCTGCTTGTTACTCTGCTTGCTGCTCTGCTGTGCACTATGGAAGAGAGAAAGCAGAGAGACAGAAACAGACAGCGATAGGAAAGTAAGCACAGAGAGAAACAGACAAGGGACGGAGAGGTCTGTACGGTATTATCTGCAGGTATTCAGCATATATTTTCACGCCCCCCATCTCCACTTTGTAATAACATTAGCAGGCCAATAAAGGCAGGCCTGGTCAGTCATTTACTTAGCAAAGCCTATGAAGTCCTCATGGTTAGTGTTGATGTACGAGAGCTGGACATCGATCAGCAGCAACACCTGCAATTGGAAACAGAAAGATTTGGTCAAAAATACATGGAAGCTTCATTTACAGTGTAGTATTACTAGCCCCTGGGTCAATAAGTCCACTGTTTACATAACCATGTGTGCATTTGTACTGTGTGTATTGGTTCTTCTATCCTTGTGGGGACCTAAAATACCCAAAATGTCCCCACAAGGATAGTAAAACAAGGAAAATTCTCCCTCGTGGGGACATTTCCACGTCCTCATGAGGACAAAGGCTATTTTAAGCTTAGGGGTTAGATTTAGGGTTATAATTAGGGTAAGGGTTATGTTTAGGGTTAGATAAACTAGGATTTGAATGGAAATGAATTTTAGAAGAACATAACGTGTGTGTAGGTTGTTACCTGGTCCTTTGCCCTGCTCTCTCTGTCTCGGATGTGTGAGGTCACAATTCTCTCGGTTTCCTCACGCAGTCTGGGGAAGCAATCCAACTGAAAACACAGGCACACATCGCATCCTATCACGGTACATCGTAGGAAATGATATAATTTAAAAACGCACCACGTTTTTTCATTCTAAAAAGGATACCAGAATGAGGATTGATTGACTAAAATGGTTACCTTGTTGGTACACTGACGCACGGTGTTGATCAGCTCCTGAATGACCATGTCCACACACTTGATACACGGCTCCTTGATTTTCACTATCTGCTTCTTCACGATGGCCTCAAATGCCATGTCTGGAGTGAACAGGCCAGTCCTGCGGAGAGAGAGAGAGAGAGGGAGAAAGAGGAATAGAGAACAGTCAGGAAAGGAGGAAGAAGAGGATAGTTGAAGGTGGTAGGAGAGAGGTAAACAGTAAACACCCACCTGATACCGTGGATGTTCTTGATGGCGTAGCTGATCTCCCGCCGCATCTCCTTGTCATCACACTCCATCTGGCAGCGAGAGCGAGAAAGGGAGAGCGATTGAGAATGAGAGTGTTTTCTAGCCAAGCACCAAATGAAACAAGATGTGCATCAGTCAGCTAGCTAACCTTAACCAGCTCGAAGGGGAATCGCTCGTGGAAGATGCGGTTGATCTTGGCTCCACCAGAGAGCTCTACAGTATCCACCTGGTCCCCAGAGCCCTCGATACGCTTCTCAAAGTCCACTGAGAACTGCTGCACCATCCTAAACACACACAAAATGTCAGCTGATTTGCTGAATTGAGAAGAAATTGACCCCAACCCTGATTGTGAAACTTATTATTTTCTGAAGGACTCACTGCAGCAGTTGCTTGGTCTTCCGTCCCGGGTCATCAGGGCGGTATCCTCGGTACTCCTCGGCCTCCTTGTCCAGAGACAGCAGCTGGGTCTGCAGCTTGCTACGGAACGCCGGCAGTGTGTCACGGATGTGGTTGGTCAGTTGCTATGGCAACACAACACAAAATGTACCCTAAATATAACGTTGCTAAGCAAGCCTATTATACTGGCTTTGGGATGCATAGCAAGGATGTAATAACCTGTAGGAGAGACCCAGTTACTGTTAACTGGTCAGTCTACAGTCAGTCTGTTAGCCTACCTGGTTGAGGACTTTCTGCAGGCACGGGGTTCCCATCTTTTCGGCCATATGTCTGTAGGCCGGGTGAGTCAGGAAGAACTTCCTCTCAGCAGCCATAGCCATCTTGATGTCCTTCTTCCCATCAATGTCCTTCTGACTGCGGTTCACCACTCCAATATAACCTGGTAACACACAAATGGACAGGGTGAAACCACTCCAATGTAACCTGGTAACACACAAATGGACAGGGTGAAACCACTCCAATGTAACCTGGTAAACACACAACAAATGGACAGGGTGAAACACTCCAATGTAACCTGGCACACACACAAATGGACAGGGTGAAACCACTCCAATGTAACCTGGCAAACACACACAATGGACAGGGTGAAACCACTCCAATGTAACCTGGCAACAAACACAAATGGACAGGGTGAAACCACTCCAATGTAACCTGGTAACAAACACAAATGGACAGGGTGAAACCACTCCAATGTAACCTGGTAACACACAAATGGACAGGGTGAAACCACTCCAATGTAACCTGGTAAACACACAATGGACAGGGTGAAACCACTCCAATGTAACCGTAACACACAAATGGACAGGGTGAAACCACTCCAATGTAACCTGGCAACACAAAAAATGGACAGGGTGAAACCACTCCAATGTAACCTGGCAAACACACAAATGGACAGGTGTGAAACCACTCCAATGTAACCTGGCAACACAGACAAATGGACAGGGTGAAAACACTACCAATGTAACCTGGCAACACACACAAATGGACAGGGTGAAACCACTCCAATGTAACCTGGCAACACACACAAATGGACAGGGTGAAACCACTCCAATATGGTTGGAGTCAGGGGGAATGAGGGAAAAAACATGACTGGGATGGAACCAAAATGAAAAGTACTTGCGGGAGGATAGAACAGAAAAGCTGATACCAAGGATAACCAAATTAGATTGGTTGGACATAATAATGGATAAAGAAAGACAAAGAAAGAGAGATATTGGTAGAAAGAGAGAAAGAGTGACCAAGAGACGGATGTCCCACCTCTCCTCAGGGGCAGCAGCTTGTTCTCCAGGACCTCCCTGGCATCTGTTCCCTCATCCATCAGGTCCAGCTTGGTGATCACTCCTATGGTCCTCTGGCCTGGAGTTCAAAGGGTAAGGGACAATAGGCAGGGGCAGGCCAGTCACAACACAAAGGCTACGTTCCAGGCTGACGTGATTGCAGACGCCTGCGAGATCTCACAACGCCTGGGCAGGTGTTTCAAATATTAGGTAACCATATCATATGACAGAGCAATAATGATCAACGTCTTACCCTGCGGGTCGACGTCTTTGGCCAGTTTGAGGGCGTCTGAGTTGGCCAGGTCAGAGTTGGCCGGGGTGACAGCCAGGATGAGACAGCTCTCCCTGCAGATGAACTGCATGATCATGTCTCTAATCTGCTGCTCGATGTCCACTGGCTGGTCCCCCACTGGCACCTTGGTGATGCCTGGCAGGTCGATCAGGGTCAGGTTCAGCACTGCAGGCAGAGGAGAGAGGACACATGTCATAGTGAATATTACCTAACACACAGGAGGGTGAGGATAACAGCCCACAATGAACAATACACAATTGTTCAGCAGTGCAGGAGGTAGAGGACAGAGATGAGAGAGTAGTGAAGGGGTTGTGCATGTCTACCATGTGGGGAGTAGACGCGCAGGTTGATGGGGACGGGAGAGATGCCCTTATTGGCCCCAGTAATGCGGTCAGTCTCTGCCTCAATCTCCTGGCGAACCTCGTCGAAATCTGTGAACTTCTTCCCTTTGCAGTGTAAGAACTCTGCCCATTCTGTGAAGAAAACGCGCATAAATACAAAGATTAGATTCCAAATGTGTGTGTGGGTGTGGGTGTGGGTGTGGGTGTGTGTGTTACCTGCATTGGCGCTGATAAGCTGCAGGACAAGGGGCCTGCGGGTGACGATCCCAGAGCCTCGGGGCAGGAAGTCCCTGCAGACAGATAGCCAATCAGAGAGGAGGTGGGGTTGAATTTAACCTTGCCTTCCAGAAGCGAATGAGACAATAAGATGGTGTCTGGCTATGTGAGACTATGTTGACGGTGACAGAGATGGTGTTGCACTGTAGGAGACTGAGGCCTTGTGAACCTAGGGTGAACCACCAACAGCCACTGACTGCTATGGTGTACAATGACTCACACATACGGAACACACACAACCACATAATGTAGAATTAAAATCACAGCACACAACCAAATGGAGTCTCTTCTTACTAACAGAAGATATTATGAACGGGGAAAAAATGTTGATCTGAAAATGTCATCAGGCTCTTTGGTCCAAGAGTTTACCCTCAGAGCCCCCTGAGTACACCTCGATCCCCTTAATGCTGCTGATCAAATTAAATAGTCCTTAAAGTCATCAATTCTGACCTAAAGCACAAGAAGTCAACATGAACAGCTGCACAGTGGCAAGTAGCAGAGCACTCCGTTAACGAACGATGACTTCGGTACATACCAGTCTGCACCCAGGCGAGAGAGTGCATGTGTAGGTGTGTGTGTGTCTATTTTACCAGGCAGGTCAGTTAAGAACAAACTCTTATTAACAATGATGGCCTGGCAAGTGTGTGTTGACCTGATAGCCAGCAAGGTGAGACAAGGTCTCACCAACACCCCACATGCTTAACCACTCTTGTGTAAGGGGAAGCTGGTTTGATGAAGATGATGTGTGTTCCTGTGGGCCAAATACACCAGATATTGTTGTTGTTTGGGGGGAGAGATATGCTCATTTTGGAAGTGGGCTGCTCATTCGAAGGCAACATGGAGTCGAGAAGCTGCCAAGAAGCTGCTTAAGTACCAGCCCCTCGTTGCAGGCTTGGACAGCCTCGGGCGGAGGTGCTAGCTGGTGGCGCTGATATTCAGCAGTCTCAGTCACGCACACAGGCTTGCAGTGTGTGGCCTCCAGATTGCTGGCCTGACAAAAACTAGGTCAAAGCAACTGGCTAGGTACTGCTCTGTTTCAGCTGGCGTGGGCAGCCTAGCTGTTTGGAGAAGGAGGTGCTTCCTGTACCCTGGACTGCCATGCATACAGCGACCTTTGAACTGTTTGGATCCTTTTTTTGTCAATTTGATTGGTGGATTCAAATAAAGTATTTAAAGTGTGTGTGTGTCTACATGCATGTTTAGGCCCCTTGTCATCGAGTTGGCTAGATGAATGAACACATATTGATATTGAGACCTCTATCTATGGGCTAGCAGAAAATACGAGTCAGACACCTGCTGTCCATTCGGCAAGTCGTGTGGGTGGGGGAGCCAACCCTGGACAGCAGGACTATTACTCAGCTGGATCCCAGGTCTCAGGGGTGGCTGGCTGGACCTTGACTGATGCTGCTGCCAACAACCCTGCACTTCATCTATCTAGACCTGGGTCATATTCTCTAGGCACAAAACGGAAGAAAACAGACTGAAATAGAGAGGGACTGTGAACCTTGTTCAATAAGAAACTCTCCTTTTTGTTACCATTGCAAAATGTTTTGCTACATTGTGCACTAATTAATATGACCCTGGAGATTAGTAGGAAACCTTCTATACCTAACCTCAATTGCCAGTCTTTACCATTCACATATCTGTAAATATTTGAAGGTATATGCAATCTTTCTGAACCTATACCCTCCTGTCCATATCTAATGGTATCTGTTTTATGTACCAACCACATTGCCATAATGTACCACTTAATCCCACAGTGCAGACAATCTAATGGAAGCTTTTCTTTATGATTGACAGTAGAACGGATTTGATCATATTGTAATGAAACAGGCAGGGAGCAGGCCGAGGTCCGGCGCGTTATCGACTGTGCCGCAAAAGCATGCTCGAGCGACAGAGTAGATTTCCGCCCTTATAAACCCAGGGTCGTTACACTACTCCCTCCTTTCAAAGAGCGCGTCCTCGCGCTAGCTTGCGACTCTACGTCTTACAGGGACGCGCTGACCCGTCAAGCACACGCACTGTCGTGGGTGCAAGGTCCGATCCCACTTCTGACACCAACGTAATGAAACAGGCAGGGAGCAGGTCTCGAACCCTCGACCCCGAGGTCCGACGCGCTATCGACTGTGCCGCAAAAGCATGCTCGAGCGGCAGAGTAGATTTCCGCGCTTATAAACCCAGGGTCGTTACCCTATTAATGTAATAAGAGTGTTGCCTGGTGTTAACGTATATATCCACCAGTCCTTACAAGTCATTTCCTTACCTATTTTACTGGGGGGCATTTTACATTTCAATGAGTTTAAGCAAATGGTTCAAAACAAATGCTGAGATTTCAGGGACTGAAACAGGCTAAATGGGGCTGGCTGATTGGGCTGGAGTCTCGAGTGGGTTGCGGTAACCCAAATACCGGCTCCCTTGTCATAAAGCCGGCTATAAAATAGTAATGCGCGTTAAAAATAAGATGGAGACGTGCTCCTGGCTCAAAGAAGATCGGGACGCCACAGACGTTTCGAGAAACGAAACGTGACGGGGATGGACACGACATCCCCGACCCCATGCTTAACACGAGATAGTATTATGTATTGCCCTATAGTGATGAATTTGGCGTGTTGTGCTTGGATGCTGCTCCTTTACCTGCCAACGAAGTTCTCCAACACGGAGCTCTTGCCAGCGCTCTGTCCGCCGACTACCGCGATCTGTGGCAGGTCAAGATTGCAGCTCTGACCGATGCCGCTGAAAGCGTCCTGAAGCTTGTTGACCAACGGGATCAAGTCCTCCATTCCCCGGTTACCCATGGTGCTAGCGGGCGTGAGAGGCTCAAGCTGAGAGAGAAGGAAGTGGGCGGTTATATCTTTAATCCAGTGCTACCGTGCTTGTTGATGTTGTTGTCATCCAGACGCGCAGTGCCCCAAGCAAAGCAAGGGTTGATTCGACTGAGAGAGAGAGGGAAAGAGAGGCAGTCAGAGTAGGATTGCGCAGTTGCTTGCCACCAACACCGCGCACACACACCATTTTCTTCAAGGGCATTTGGGTAATGAAGTCCTTGATAAAACCCCGCTCTAAAAGCACATAATATAAAACCGTGCATGGAATTGTAGACAGTCTAATTCCATAGGTTTGGAATGACCTACCCACACCAAATGATTCGCGTTGCATCGAACATGATGTATTTTGCTTACAGGCAACACCTTTACAATAAATAAATCACAGCATTCATTCTATTCTTTATCTATAGCCATTTCTCATTTACCCTTTCTCAAGGATTCCTTGGCGTTTGAAGAACAGGCAGATCCAATCCAAAATCCGTATCCATACGCAATTATAGCCTACAAGCAACGCCACCTGCTGTAACTGAGCATCGGCTTAATGTGAATGTCATGTGGTATATAATTATGTTTAGGTAGCGTTGATATGCTCGGATGGACTTCAAAGCCTCATTCCGAGCGAACACAAATTCGCCTCTATAACGGATTAATCATATTTCTTTTACGCAACCGCGATAATTGCGATGCTCGCCGCGCCTGGTGATAAGATTGACATATGAGGTGCCCAATGACAGCAATGGAGTAGTGGTCGCGGCACACATACGCGGCGCGGTAGGCCTATAGGCAGAGCGCACACAGGTTAGGCAAAACAAACCCGCCCCCTGTTTACATCGTGCCAGTTTTGCCGTCGTGACTCACGGCTGCGAATCCCCTCACTGAGCATGATTGGTTGGATGCACTTCATCAATCCCCTGCAGTGAGACAAAAAATTACATTTCGAATATTTGAGGCTGAAGGACACTGACACATTCATGTCCAACAGCCCCCCTTTCCATCACGGCCTCTTCTATCGTGTGTGCATAGATCATGTTTTTTTGTTAGATGGCAAAGCATTGTGTTCCATAGCAGGTGGCCAGTATAGTGGTCACCACAGTCAGTTTGTAGGCTAGGTCTAGGCTACTGTAGGCCATAGGGATGTCTGGAGAAGGAAGTCATGCAGAGAGGACAAGGCCCAGCCTGCCTATTTTAACCTCACCAGGCCAACATCTGTGTTAGATAAAAGCCATTTTGTTTCTTCCATTCGTTATAACAATAGCTATACCCTACATTTGACATGCTCATTAAACATCAGCATTAGAATAGGTTGCTAAATGTGATTTGGCATTAGGCCTACCAATTGTCTTTACCTTGGTGGGTGCAGACATGCTACGGGATGACCGAAGCAAACCAAATTGTAGTTGTCACATGCTTTGTAAACAGGTGTAGACTAACAGTGAAATGCTTACTTACGGATCCTTTTCCAACAATGCAGAGTTAAAGATAAAAAAATATATATAAATAGTAACACAAGGAATAAATACACAGTGAATAATGAATAACGAGTAAAAAATAACATGGCTATATACATGGAGTACCAGTATCGAGTCGATGTGCAGGGCTACCAGGTAATTGAGGTAGCTATGTAGATATACAGTACCAGTCAAGGTAGTTACCTGGAGTGCATTTCAATTAACTGGTGTGCCTTGTTAAAAGTACATTTCTGGAATTTCTTTCCTTCTTAATGCATTTGAGCCAATCAGTTGCGTTGTGACAAGGTAGGGGTGGTATACACAAGATAGCCCTAATTGGTAAAAGACCAAGTCCATATTATGGCAAGAACAGCTCAAAAAAGCAAAGAGAAACGACAGTCCATCATTAATTTAAGACATGAAGGTCAGTCAATGCGGAAAATTTCAATAACTTTGAAAGTTTATTCAAGTGCAGTCAAAAAAAAACATCAAGAGCTATGATGAAACTGGCTCTCATGAGGACCGCCACAGGAAAGGAAGACCAAGAGTTACCTCTGCTGCAGAGGATAAGTTCATTAGAGTTACCTGCACATCAGATTACAGCCCAAATAAATGTTTCACAGAGTTCAAGTAACAGACACATCTCAACATCAACTGTTCAGAGGAGACTGTGTGAATCAGGCCTTCATGGTCGAATTGCTGCAAAGAAAGCACTACTAAAAGACACCAATAAGAAGAAGAGACTTGTTTGGGCCAAGAAACACGAGCAATGGACATTAGACCAGTGGAAATCTTTCCTTTGGTCTGATGAGCCCAAATTTGAGATCTTTGGTTCCAACCGCTGAGTCTTTGTGAGATGCAGAGTAGGTGAATGGATGATCTCTGCATGATTGGTTCCCACCTGGAAGCCTGGAGGAGGAGATGTGATGGTGTGGGAGTGCTTTGCTGGTGACACTGTCAGTGATTTATTTAGAATTTCAAGGAACACTTAATCAGCATGGCTACCACAGCATTCTGCAGCGATATGCCATCCCATCTGGTTTGCGCTTAGTGGGACAATCTTTTGTTTTTCAACAGGACAATGACCCAACACACCTGCAGGCTGTGTAAGGGCTATTTGACCAAGAAGGAGTGTGATGGAGTGCTGTATCAGATGACATGGCCTCCATAATCACCTGACCTCAACCCAATTGAGATGGTATGGATGAGTTGGACCGCAGAGTGAAGGAAAAGCAGCCAACAAGTGCTCAGCATATGTGGGAACTCCTTCAAGACTGTTGGAAAAGCATTCCATGTGAAGCTGGTTGAGAGAATGGCAAGAGTGTGCAAAGCTGTCATCAAGGCTAACACCATACCCAAACCGGGTGCGCGCGTGCGTCCGCATACGCCATCGTGTGCAAATTGATTTTGTCCCCCCACACCAAACGCGATCACAACACGCAGGTCGAAATATCAAAACAAACTCTGAACCAATTATATTAATTTGGGGACAGGTCGAAAAGCATTAAACATTTATGGCAATTTAGCTAGCTGGGTTTCAGTTCGGTCGTCGTGGGTATCTGCTTCTATAAATCAATGAGGAGATGGGAGAGGCAGGACCTGCACTGTGTTCAGCGTCACAATTAAAACTGACTTCTATTTTAGAGCTTGGCAACGCAGACGCTCATTGGCGCACATGAGCAGTGTGGGTGCAATGATTGAATGACAAGTATTTGTACATTTATTTTGCAACGCTCACGCATGTGACACGAGCGGTGTGGTCAGCATGCAAGGGTGGCTAGTTTGAAGAATCTAAAATCAAAAAAAGATTTTGATTTGTTTAAAAGATTTTGGGTTACTACATGATTTCATGTGTTATTTCATAGTTTTGATGTCTTCACTATTATTCTACAATGTAGAAAATAGTAAAACTGAAGAAAAACCCTTGGATGAGTAGGTGTGTCCAAACTTTTGACTGGTACTGTATATCATGTATATATATATATTTACCCCCCCCCCAAAAAAAAAAATATATATATATGGGGGATTGGAAATGATGCAGACAATTACAATGATAGAAACCACAGTCTATCTGCAATATTAATGCTGATCTACACCGCATGATCCAGAACGGGGTCAATAGCGACCGCGGATCACAGTTTTAGTTATTTTGGCGGGAATTTGGTCGGGATTCGACTGCTGGTATCATATGAACACACATAAGACATGGAAAATGTGTCGAATTTCAGGAAATTAGCTTTAAAACGACAATTCTTTCTCTCTGCCATCAAGAGGTGTGAACAGTTTGGGTTCACATGGGTTGCAAGGTGGGGATTTGTTACTTGGCCGTGAAATTACCATCCGGACCTTTGCCACCTAGGAAATGGGACTGACTGGACCTTCTCAAATAGCATTTGAGTACCTCTGCTCTAAATGGTATAGGTGCTACTGCTGCTGATGTTCAGTGTTGTTGGTGTCATAAATCACTTAATGTGTCCACAAGAAAACAATGGGAGGTTTTAAATTCAGTAGCTTAATTTGAATTCATCCGCTGAATTTAAATGGACTTTAACCCTACCCTACTGCTACTTTTTTTTCTCAAAATCAGATGAAAATGGTGCTTACCTCTGCAGTTTACTAGATCTGCGGGGACTAATATACAGATCAATATTATGTACAGTTATGGATTGTCTTCGTCTTCTTTACGTCTCCTTCCATCTGGTCAGGTCTCTCCAGACTACTTGGAGGGAGGAGAGTTATAATTCCCTTACCTCTTTTCTCATCCTCTCCTCCCTCTCCCCTCCCTCCCCCCTCCCCTCCCTCTCTCCTTCCTCCTACCCTCTCCTCCCTCCCCCTCTCCCTCCCTACCCTCTCTCCTCTCTCCCTCCCTCCCCTCTCCCCTCCCTCCCCCCTCTCCCCTCCCTCCCTCTCTCCTTCCTCCTACCCCTCTCCCTCCCCTCTCCCCTCTCTCTTCCCTCCCCCTCTATCCTCCCCTCCCCCTACCCTCTTCTCCTCCTCCCCTCTAGCCTCCCTCCCCTCTCCCTCTCCTTCTACCCTCTCTCTCCCTCCCCTCTTCCCCTCCCTGCCCTCTCACCTCCCTCCTACCCTCTCCCTCCCCTCCTCCTACCTCTCCCCTCTCCCCTCCCCTACCTCCTACCCTCTCTCCTCCCTCCCCTCTCCCTCTCCCCTCCCTCCCCTCTCTCCTCCCCCATCTCCCCTCCCTCCCCTCTCTCCTTCCTCCTACCCTCTCCCTCCCTCCCTTCTCTCCTTCCTCCTACCCTCTCCTCCCTCCCCTCGCCCCCCTCATGTTTTGATGGCAGACTCTCTAATTCTTAGATTAGCTTCACCAGAGTTCACTGTTGTTAAGCTGTCATTGATGAGGAAAACAGTTGTCCCTTACTAACATGCACATAACACCTTCCCCATGTGTACACACACACACACACACACACACACACACACACCACACACACACACACACACACACACACACACACACACACACACACACACACACACACACACACACCACACACACACACACACACACACACACACACACACAAAATGAATACACACACAAAACCAGGACATAGACACAACATACATACGTACAGTGGTTGTGTGGCTAGTGGAATGTGTTTGGTTGCATGACAGAGTCAAAGTATTTATTGTGGCTTTTAAATATACAGTATTATGGTCATTGGTATTCCGAGGACCTATACTTATAGAACAACGTGCCTGAAGGTTGCTTTGTGAAGAGGGTATTACTGGAATTATGAGCTGGAATTCCATGATTTGACCCTATATATTTACATTACGTGATCGGAGATAGACAGACGGACAGACAGACATACAGATGGACAGGGAAAGAGAGTGAGGGAGTGAGACGACAAATGGGGATATATTTGCATATTATATTACAGCATGGTAGTGTAGTCCTTTACAGTAGCAAATGTCAGATACGAAAATAACATATCTGAATCAACATCAGACTGTTTTCATTGGATCAGAGAGAGAAGGAGAGAGAGACATTTGGTACTGTGTGCATCTTGGTCTCTCTACCCTTTAAATTAGTGTTTATGGCTGGCTGCATTGGGCTGGCAGTCAGTGACTGGACAACACTTCCAGGAAGAGTAGCAGTAGGAGGGCGATAGTGTGTGATCAGCCATCATCACACCTGGCAGACAGTCATAACAGACAGAAGGCAGACACTCTTTACAAACATCCCATCCCACCATCGAAATCTACCACCTGAAGGCTCAATTGGGACTCAACAAAACACCCCCGGTATCCACCCCAGTACCCAGTACCAGTACTACTGTACCAACCTTGAAGGATACTTTTACCAGAAACATGAATCAAAAGTAATCAGTCATTTCTGTTTTCACCAATCTTATACTATGGTATAGTGTATGTACTCACATGCATGTAACGCTCCACGTAGCAAAGTAAACACTGAGGTTACTGAAAAATGTCTGTGTATGTCTCACTCTGTATATCAGAGACCAATCAAGCAGCGCCACAATGTAAATTAACCTTTTATTTTTTTTATATCACCTTTATTTAACCAGGTAGGCCAGTTGAGAACAAGTTCTCATTTACAACTGCGACCTGGCCAAGATAAAGCAGAGCTGTGTGACACAGACAACAACAGAGTTACACATGGAATAACATGGAATAAACAATAAACAAGACAATAACACAATAAACAAGTCAATGACACAGTAGAAAAAAAGAAAGTCTATGTACAGTGTGTGCAAAAGGCACACACTCTACATTACGTTTCATACCAGTGAATGGGTCGTTCCACGAAATGAGTGACTTTTGTGTCCGTTTGACATTTTTAAGTAGAAGCTGTGCACCAGTATTGAATTTTAAAAACGTGTTATATTAAATGAAGTGCCCTTTAATATAGACCACATATAGAATTCCAATCTGATTTTGAATATGAAAAAAGGCTTGCTAAAGTGCCAAAACTCTGCATTTTGGCATGTGCCAACATCTAGATAATACTTTTTTTCATGTGATTAGTGATTAATTTACGTCTGTCCCTCCTTTTAAGCTCTACCCTGTTATGTGAACTGAACTCTTGTTTTAATATGGTGAAACTATTCCTTTGAAATCTTTGTTTCAAAAGACACATTGAACATTTAATAGTCTAATCATTGAGTAAAAGCAGGTGGGCCGGTTCTACTCTTTTCGGACACTTTCTGGTGTTTTGTGGTGGAAAACTGAGCATGCCGAGCATAACACGTCAACCCTGTTACCCATAGATAGACAGGCTAGACATGTTTAAAAATTTCATTTTTTTTGTGAAGCTTGTATTCAATTGCCACTTCCTGTTGCACACAACAAGCTTCTATTCCCCCTGTCACAAGGGAATTTATGGCTGATTTAAGAAGAAATCGTCAACCCTGTTACGGTCAACCCCGTTACTTTATTTGGCACTTAATAGGCACTTACTATAGAATTTATTTTAATTTAACCTCTTGAGATGGGAAAACATGTTTATATTAAGTTGAACATGCTGCTGGGTTTTTCGCAGTCAACAGTGTCCGTGTGCATTAAGAATGATTCATCACCGGAAGGACATCCAGCCAAATTGACACTGTGGAACGCTTTCGACAACTTATAGAGTCCATGCCCAGACAAATTGAGGCTTTTCTGAGGGCAAAAGGGGGTGCAACTCAATATTAGGAAGGTGTTCCTAATGTTTTGTACACTCAGTGTATATTGTACATAGCCCAGTTGTTGCACGTATTGAAATTGTACTAATGTGTCTTCTGTTGCAATAAAATTCAGTAGGACCTTTTAAGTTAAAATCAATGAGCGCATGACTGATTGGAATTTAGAAATGTTTTTGTCTCAGTCAAGAAGGTTTTGAAGCTGCTACATGTTTTCAGAGTAGAGGGGAGGCCATTCCATTTCTTAGCTGCTTTGAATGAGAAGGGCTTCCCCATGAAGGTGCTGGTGCTGCCGGTGCCCATGGCGAGCACAGGGGCAACCCTCTACTACCAGCGCCGACACAGCCGCACCCTGCTCCTCTACGACCTGGTTTTCGAGAGCCTGGCGGCAAGTCTGGAGCTCCGACACGCCGGCTTTCATGGCCAGCACCCCTACTCTTGGGGCGGCTACACAGACATCAACCTGGCGGTGGACGAGCAGGGCCATTGGGCCATCTACAGCCCCAGTAAGGCCAAGGGAGCCATCGTGGCGTCCCAGCTGGACCATGAGAGCCTGGAGGTGAAGAGGAGTTGGGAGACCAACATCAGGAAGAACGCAGTGGCTAACACCTTCGTGATCAGCGGTCGGGTCTACACAGTGGCCCCAGACACCACCGTCAACCACGTGTTCGGCAGGGCCACCGGCCAGGGCCGAGGCATGGCGGTGCCCTTCAAGATCCACTACCGTTACAACAGCATGGTGGACTACAACCACGCCCAGAGGAAGCTCTACGCCTGGGACAACTTCCACATGATCACCTACGACGTCAGGTTGGGGAAACCCAGCGGAAACAGCCAATAAGAGGAGGCTGGGCAAAGATGATGGATTGGTGTGGAGTGCTGTTACTAAAATATTATCAACCAATATCATTACTAACAGCTTTCTAATAAGTTCATAGTGAGGCCTTTGTTTGTGTGCGTTACTCTGTCTAGTAGAATGTACTAATGTAAACAACATGAATCTTACAATAAAATACGTCACTACGGTGGAACTCTTTGTGCTACTCCATGTAAACAATCTAAGATATTGCTCTTCCTGTATTATATATTATGTCTTTAACTTATTTTAATAAAAAAGTGTACTGTATTGTCCATGTTAATTTTCTACTAAAGTTGTATCTTCACTCTTCACCATTACTTTGTCATTTTATCTCGAAGTAAAATGTAAATGATAGAGATCCCTAAAAAGATTATCAGTCTGCATTTGTTTTGTTCAATAAATTACAGTGGGACAATTTGCTCAGAATATCATTCATGACCACACGATACAAACATGTGAGGATATAACTGCAGGTTGTAAACATCCAAAGAAAAAGTTACATGTTTTTTTGTCCCTTGTGTATTTCCATTTCCTGTATTTCCATTTGCCGAATCAATTTCATGAATTCCAAAGCCTTGAGATACACATTAAACTACAGAATAAGCCACAGTACATGAAGTGCAGAGCATTTCAGACAATAGACGTTGCAGGTTTGTTTTTAACCTATCATGTGGTGCCATCTGCTGGCCATTAGTTGACGTGTCTAGTATCAGATCAAGGAGTTGTACAACATTACAGCTATGTAACCTTGAATCTGCACTGAGACATATTCAGTGTGGATTCCAGGTTAACAGTTACACTACATGGCCAAAAGTATGTAGACACGTGCTCGTCAAACATCTCATTACAAAAACATGGGCTTTAATATGGAGTTGGTCCACCCTTTGATGCTTCCACTCTTCTGGGAAGGCTTTCGACTAGATGTTGGAACATTGCTGTGTGGTCTTGCTTCCATTCAGCCACAAGATCATTAGTGAGGTTGGGCACTGATGTTAGGCGATTAGGTCTGGCTTGCAGTCGGCGTTCCAATTCATCCCAAAGGTGTTTGATGGGGTTGAGGTCAGGGCTCTGTGCAGGCCAGTCAAGTTCTTCTACACCGATCTCGACAAACCATTGATGTATGGACATCGCTTTGTGCATGGGGGCATTGTCATGCTGAAACAGGAAAGGGCCTTCCTCAAACTGTTGCCACAAAGTTGGAAGCACAGAATCGTCCAGAATGCCACTGTATTCTGTAGCGTTAAGATTTCCCTTCACTGGAACTAAGGGGCCTAGTCCAAACCATGAAAAACAGCCCCAAACCATTATTCCTCCTCCACCAAACTTTACAGTTGGCACTATGCAGTCGTGCAGGTAGCGTTCTCCTGGCATCTGCCAAACCCAGATTCATCTCGATTGCCAGATGGTGAAGCGTGATTCATCCCTCCAGAGAGCGCGTTTCCACTGCTCCAGAGTCCAATGGCGGAGAGCTTTAGACGACTCCAGCCGACGCTTGGTATTGCGCATGGTAATCTTAAGCTGTGTGCGGCTGCTCGGCCATGGAAACCCATTTCATGAAGCTCCCGACGAACAGTTCTTGTGCTGACGTTGCAACCGATGACAGACAATTTTATTTCATTCTCACAGGCTCACCCACAGGATTTCACTTCCTGTCCAACGATAAGATAAAGAAATAAACTATGCGGTTTGATACTTCCCTTCATTTGATTCTTTTTTAGTGTGAAGGTGATGGATTGGCAACGTCTTTATTGACTGTCATTACAAAACAGTGTATGTCAGTGCTTCCCAGTAGAACATGTGACACACAAAACAATATCATAAATTCTGATCCACCCATCAACATTTTTTCTTTTCAAACTATAATAGCTCTGGGAGCTTTGACAAGTAAATATAATGAAATATATATATTCCCATCCGTAGAGTCAGTGCATAAATGCAACAGTGCATTTTACAACTATTAGGCTTGGCCTTTTCATCAACTGTTACTGTATGCCACTTGGCAATTGGTAGAATAGAATGAAATTCTGTAAATGCATTGCATACCCCTCAAAAAGATATACAGAGAAATGTTTCCCAACTTGTGTTAACAATTGCGTTTTTCTATTCAATTCTAGCTCATTTTAAAACAGAATACAACCATTCTCTTGGCCACTTGTGCTTTTGCTAAGACAGTCAAAAATACCCTTTTCCCACAAACGAATGCAATATCAGACACTTTCTTGAATTGATGGGACTTTGGCAAACAACACAGCTCTGCCCAACACTGTCCATTAACTTAATGCAGCTTAATGCAGCTTGTTGTGGTTAGTCCCAACGAGTTCACAATGCATATGCTGCACGTAATTGCGCATAGGCTACTCATCTACATAGTGCAAAGTGTGCAGATGGACCCCTGAGGGACATTATGCAGGACTGGAGAGGAACCATCTGTCGTGTACTAATATGACATCACCACGTCAGTAAGAATGCTGGGTTCTTGATGCACCGACAGTCGTGGAGTAAACCAGGCTATCCTAGGACAAAGGTAAGTCAAATCACATCACAATGTTATTTGTCACACGTGCCGAATACAACCAGCGTAGACTTTACTGTGAAATGCTTACTTACGACCCCTTTCCCAAAAATACAGAGTAAAAAAAATAATGTTTTAAGAAAAGAAAGAGAATAAAAAATGAAATAGTAACAGAATAAAATACTGGGGCATCTGTCTAAGGCACTGCATCTCAGTGCTAGAGACGTCACTACAGACTCTGGTTCGTTTCCAGGCTGTATCACAAACGGCCGTGATTGGGAGTCCCATAGGGCGGCACAGTATTGGCCCAGCGTCGTCCGGGTTAGGGTTTGGCCAGGGTAGGAGGTCATTATAAATAACAATTTGTTCTTAACTGACTTGCCTAGTTAAATAAAGGTTAAATAAAAAATACATAACAATAACGAGGCTATATACAAAAAGTACAGGTACCAAGTCAATGTGCAGGGGTACAAAGTAGTTGAGGTAATTTAGGTAATATGTACTTGTAGGTAGGGGTAAAAGTGACTAGGCAATCAGGATAGATAATAAACAGTGTAGCAGCAGCATGTTTGAAGAGTGTGAAAGTGTGTCTATGTGTGTGAGCGTATGGGGTAGAGTCCAGTGAGTGTGCATAGAGCCAGTGCCATAATGTCAATAAAAAAGGGGGTCAATGCAAATAGTCCGGGTAGCCATTTGATTAACTGTTCAGCAGTCTTATGGCTTGTGGGTAGAAGCTGTTCAGGAGCCTTCTGGTGCCAGACGTGGTGCTCCGGTACCACCTGCCGTGCGGTAGCAGAGAAAACATTATATGACTTGGATGGCTGGAGTCTTTGAAAATGTTTAAGGCCTTCCTTTGACACCGCCTGGTATCAAACTGCCTCAGAAGCTAACAGTAAATAATTTCCCCACTGTTAGAGTTAAAGAAAACAAGCGTTATCTGAAAAATGGCAAGTACAATGGACTAATATAAATACTCTGAATGTTTGAGTTATTCTGTGAAAAAGATAAGGTGCAGAATGTTTTGTAGCAGAATAAATAAAAGGAATACCGTTTCTTTTTGCATATGGTAGAAAAAAGTAAGCTGATAAAGAAAAGTTGTTTATTGTTAACACAAAGGTTGCTGTACAAGTGTTGTTGTGTATGTCAGGTTGACATTGAAGTTTATATCCAAGTAAAGGGGGGGATGATGTGTACTGATATGACGTCAGTAAAGAATGCTGGGTTCTTGACCGACAGTCATGGGGTAAAGACATGTTGAAGTTTACCTCTGGGTCCATTTGATTCAATTCAGTATAATATCCAAATTTAGCACAAGTGGTAAATGTAGGCTGGAACACCATCTGTTCAGTTGAATCAAGTATTATGCCTAGGCTAGTATCAAAACAAAATGTCATACAATAATTCATCCAATCAGAAGCTCAAAGGCCTATAAAAGCGGTGGAAGGGCTTTGAAAGAAAAGGGATGCCATGCGTGGGGCGAACAATTCACTGAACGGAGAGTGTAACCGAAGCAATACGAGTTTGTGGTTTAAAACAATTGTTGTAAGAGCATCATTTTATTATTATCTAAAGATTAGAGCACAACAGTGTAGGATAGTCTATAAAAATCCAGATGACATAAATCCAACCCAGATGATAAAATATGAGTCTACTCACCTAAAACCAGGTTGAGCATCATCTCTTGCTCTGCAACCTAACATAGAAGGTGTAAAAGAAACTCCTGAAACTACAATAGATCCTCTACTTACTGGTCTTGATGGGAAGAAAAAAAAACTGTCAGGAGAGGTTCTCTTCTGCACTGTTCAACCAATCCAGTAAATGTGGAGGAGGGGTTCAAATGGAGTGTCCTCTTGTTAACGTCCAATAGCGGAAGTCGCATCACAGGCTCTCTTTTGTCATCCGGTTGTTGGGGACTTAGCAGAGGCTACTTGCTCTGTGATGGTTTCATCCCGGAGTAGACAGTACAAGGTGCCGATGAACCAGGGCACAAAGTGTCCGGTGATCTCCACCAGCTTCACTAGGGTCCGGATGCTGCCCCAGGACGAGTCCTCACAGACGCACACCCCTAGCCGTTTGGAGGGCCACAGGTCAATGGATAAAAACAACCTCAGGATGATAACAAGAATGCACTGATTGAAAGACACAGAGTAAACCTCCGTCTGCACCCCGGGTGCAGAAGAGGGGAGAGGGGACATAGGAACAACTGGAGCCTCTGAGGCAGGATGGGCACTTAGACGTCCACTAACGGCTCGCTGTGATAAACTCGAATTACAAATCAAATTGTATTTGTCACATGCGCCGAATACAACAGGTGTAGTAGACCTTATGGAATTGGCTGGATGTCCTTTGGGTGGTGGACCATTCTTGATACACACGGGAAGCTGCATGAAAAACTCAGCAGCGTTGCAGTTCTTGACACAAACTGGTGCGTCTGGCACCTACTGCCATACCCCGTTCAAAGGCGCTGAAATCTTTTGTCTTGCCCATTCACCCTCTGAATGGCACACATACACAATCCACGTCTCAATTGTCTCAAGGCTTATAAATTCTTCTTTAACCCATTTCCTCCCTTCATCTACACTGATTGAAGTGGATTTAACAAGTGACATCATTAAGGGATCATCGCTTTCACCTGGATTCACCTGATCAGTCTGTCATGGAAAGAGTTCTTAATGTTTTGTATACTCAGTGTAGGTCAGTTGGTTGTGTCAGGCTAACGAGGTCGAGACGTCAGAGAAAAAACTGCTTTACTTACTGCTCAAATGATTTGTTGTCTGAGCCCACTCAATGAAAACGCTGACTCTGAAATGTCAATGGGTGCAAGATCTCTGTGGCCATACTTGAGGCCAGCTACATGCTACTTTTACTTTCCTCCTGGTTCTTAGCTACATGATGAAATCAAACATTTTAATGGAACTTTAGGCTGCTTAACATACGTTTTATTAAAGTGTATTAAACATTGAAATAACAATTTCTTACCCTGATCTAAAAGCAATAGTGGTCAAATAATGAAACACAGGAGCCAGGTGGACAGAGGCTGTCATTCCTCTGCTAGGCCCCTACTCTCTCTCTCTCGCTGTTTCTGTCCCTCTATCTATCACCCCCCACCCTTCTCTCTGTAGCTGGGGTATCCTGTTCTCCCACCTCTGTGACTACACTGCTGTCTGCACCACAGAGCTGGGCCGAGCCGCCAAACTCAGCTGTGAATTTAGCAGGAGCAACATAGAGATGATCGCACTGTCCATCGACAGTCTGGAGGACCATCGTGTCTGGACCTAGGTTTCGGTTGCTTCCCAAATGGCCCCCTATTCCCTTTATAGGGCACTACTTTTGACCAGGGCCCATAGAATAGGGTGCCGCTTGGGCTAAAGCCATAGTTTTGAGTGCCTATACCATTGACCAGTGCGTTTAGTAATAGAGGGGCTGTGCTGTGATCCTGTAAGACATCCTAGCCTACAACAATGAGGAAGGAGTCTGGCTGTGCGTTCCTCTTCCCCATCATAGCAGACAGTCACAGGAAGCTGGCAGTGGCCCTGTGCGTGCTGGACCATGACGAGAAGGACAAGGACGGCATTCCCCTTACTGCCACTGTGTGAGTGTCAAAACACACGCATGCATGAACGCACACCTACAGGCACGCACACCTACAGGCACACACACACACACTCTCTCTCTCAGACAGCCTTTCTCTCTCTCCACTGTTTCTCAGTTTCCGGTATGACTCATTGGCCCACCATGAGATCATCCTGCTCTTTCTTGTGCTCTATTTCCCATAAACGTTACTTATTCATGCTGATGCAAGCAGCCCATCTTCACTGGTTAATAAGAGTTAGCTACCCCTCCCACCCAGGCCCCACCACCCCGTCTCGCAAAAACACACTACCTCAGCCCCTTGCTGGATACGATGACGTAATCTTATATGTATCAGTGAGGGTGATATCACCACATGATGATTACTAATGAACACAGCTCACTAGCTCATATTTGCTACACTCCCCATCTCTGTCAAACACACACTTTCTCTCTCTAACTGTTTGCCATATGAGTAAACCCATCCCCTACCTGCCTAATTCCTTCCCACCAAAGTGTGACATGTTTGTGTGTCAAGAAATATTTTCATTGGCCCAGACAAAAGGTTGAAGCTGTCCCTGCTCTACCCTCCCACAATGGCACGGAACTTTGATGAGATCCTGAGAGTGGTTGACGGCCTGCAGCTCACAGCACAGAACCAATTGGCCACCCCTGCTGACTGGCAGGTCAGCCAGTCCCTCTCAAACTCCATAGCCTGAAAGTAGCCAAGTCTCACTATATAGAAAAGCATTTGCAGCTTTCTCCAGGAACTATTATTAGTCAAATATAAATGGCAGCTTGAGTGACCCTATAGACAATCAGTTAACATCAGCATTCATCACTGCAACTATTTGTATTGCTCTCCAAATACTTGGAACCCACTGTCAGAGCGATAGCAGTTGGCATTCAGTACAACATCAATTGGCATGCCACGGATGGTGCATTCGGAAAGTATTCATACCCCTTCCCTTTTTCCACATTTTGTTACGATACAGCCTTATTCTAAAATGTATTAAATATATATTTTTACTCAACAATCTATACACAATACCCGATAATGACAAAGAGAAAACAGGTTTTTAGAAATGTTTGCAAATGTACAGTACCAGTCAGAAGTTTGGACACACCTACTCAATCAATGGTTTTTATTTTTCTACGTTGTAGAATTGTAACGGCTGATTTCCTCGGCAGACGGGCAGCTCAGATGGCGCTGGGCAGACGGGCAGCTCAGACGGCGCTGGGCAGACGGGCAGCTCAGACGGCGCTGGGCAGACGGGCAGCTCAGACGGCGCTGGGCAGACGGGAGACTCTGGCGGCTTCAGGACAGACGGGAGACTCTGGCGGTCTCAGGACAGACGGGAGCCTTGGCGGCTCAGACAGACGGGAGACTCTGGCGGTTCAGGAAGAGGGAGACTCTGGCGGTCAGGACAGACGGGAGACTCTCGGCTGCGCTGGACAAAGGGAGACTCGGCTGCGCTGTGACAGGCGGGCAGCAACTGTAGAGAGAAAACGAAGACAGCCTGGTGCGGGGGCTGCCACCGGAGGACTGGTACGTGGAGGTGGCACCGGATTACCGGACCGTGAAGGAGTACAGGTGCTCTTGAGCACCGGCCTGCCCAACCTTACCTGGTTGAATGCCCCGTAGCCCGCCAGTGCGGCGAGGTGGAATAAGCCCACACTGGGCTGTGCTGGCGAACCGGGGACACATGCGTAAGGTGGGTGCCATGGTAGGCCGGCCCGAGGAGACGCACTGGAGACCAGATGCGTTGAGCCGGCTTCATGGCACCTGGCTCGATGCCCAACCTAGCCGCGGCCGATCACGAGGAGCTGGAATGTATCGCACCGGGGCTAAGCACGCGTACTGGTGGACACGTGCGCTCCACCGCATAACACGGTGCCTGACCAGTAGGACGCCCTCTCTCTCCACGGTAAGCACGGGGAGTTGGTCAGTCCCTACCTGGCTTAGCCACACACCGTGTGCTCCCCCCAATAACCTTTTGGGGCTGACTCTCGGGCTTCCAACCGCGTCGCCGTGCTGCCTCCTCATACCAGCGCCTCTCTGCCTTCACTGCCTCCAACTCTGCCCTGGGACGGCGATATTCCCCTGGCTGAGTCCAGGGTCCCTTGCCGTCCAGAACCTCCTCCAAGTCCATGATCCTGTGTCTTCTGCCGCTGCTGCTGCTGTCCTTTACCACTCTGCTTGGTCCTTGTTGGTGGGTGTTTCTGTAACGGCTGATTTCCTCTCTTCGTCTGAAGGTGTAGCAGGGATCGGACAAAGCGCAGAGTGGTAAGTGTCCATGTTTTAATATAATTAACTGAACACGACAAAATATACAAAATAACAAAGTAACCTAACCGAAACAGTCCCATGTGGCACGAACACAGACACAGGAAACAAACACCCACAAACCAACAGTGAAAACAGGCAACCTAAATATGGTTCCCAATCAGAGACAATGCAAAACACCTGTCTCTGATTGAGAACCATATCAGGCCAATTGACAAACCTAAACATAGAAACACATAACATAGACTGCCCACCCCAACTCATGCCCTGACCATACTAACTAAAGACAAAACAAAGGAAAATAAAGGTCAGAACGTGACAAGAATAATAGTGAAGACACCAAAACTATGAAATAACACATATGGAATCATGTAGTAACCAAAACAAATATTAAACAAATACAAATATATTTAATATTTATCAGACCTCAGGATAAGACCCAGATGCAGAGAGTTCGAATCACAGATGTTTATTAACAAAACAGGGGGCATGCAGACGACAGGTCAAGGGCAGGCAGAGGTCGGTAATCCAGGGCAGTGTCAGACAGGTACAAAACGGTAGGCAAGCTCAGGGTCAGGGCAGGCAGTGGTCAAAACCGGAAAAACTAGAAAAACAGGGGCAAGAGAGAAACAGAAGTACGGGAAAACCACGCTGGTAGGATTGATGAGACAAGACGAACTGGCAACAGACAAACAGGAAACACAGGTATAAATGCACAGGGGATAAATGGGGAAAATGGGCGACACCTGGAGGGGGGTGGAGACAAGCACAAGACAGGTTAAACAGATCAGGGTGTGACAATACTTGAGATTCTTCAAAGTAGTCACCCTTTGCCTTGATGACAGCTTTAAAAGATTCATGAGGAATGCTTTTCCAACAATCTTGATGGAGTTCCCACATACTGTATGCTGAGCACTTGTTGGCTGCTTTTCCTTCACTCTGTGGTCCAACTCATCCCAAACTATCTCAATTGGGTTGAGGTCAGGTGATTGTGGAGGCCAGGTTATCTGATGCAGCACTCCATCCCTCTCTGTCTTGATCAAATAGCCTTTACACAGCCTGGAGGTGTGTTGGGTCATTGTCCTATTGAAATACAAATGATAGTCCCACTAAGTGCAAACCAGATGGGATGGAGTATTGCTGCAGAATGCTGTGGTAGCCATGCTGGTTAAGTGTGCCTTGAATTCTAAATAAATCACTGACAGTGTCACCAGCAAAGCACCCCCACACCTCCTCCACCATGCTTCACAGTGGGAACCACACATGCGGCGATCATCCGTTCACCTACTCTGCATCTCCCAAAGATATGGCGGTTGGAACTAAAAATCTCAAATTTGGACTCATCAGACCAAAGGACAGATTTCCACCGGTCTAAATAAAATAAAATAAAATCTAATGTTATTTGTCACATGCGCCGAATACAACAAGTATAGACCTTATCGTGAAATGCTTACTTACAAGCCCTTAAACAACAGTGCAGTTCAAGAAAGAGTGAAGAAAATATTTACCAAATAAACTAAAGTAAAAAATAATAAAAAGTAACACAATAAAATAACAATAAAGCGGCTATGTACAGGGGGGTACTGGTACATTCGAGGTAATTTGCACATGTAGGTAGGGGTGAAATGACTATGCATATATAATAAACCGCGAGTAGCAGCAGTGTACAAAACAAATGGAGGGGTGTCAATGTAAATAGTCCATTTGATTAATTGTTCAGCAGTCTTATGGGTTGGATGTATAAGCTGTTAAGGAGCCTTTTGGTCCTAGACTTGGCGCTCCGGTACCGCTTGCCGTGCGGTAGCAGAGAGAACAGTCTATGACGTGGGAGATGCCGAACAGTTGCCATATCAGGTGGTGATGTAACCGGTCAGGATGTTCTTGATGGTGCAGCTGTAGAACTTTTTGAGGATCTGGAGATGCATGCCAAATCTTTTCAGTCTCCTGAGGGGGAAAAGGTGCTGTCGTGCCCTGTTAACGACTGTCTTGGTGTGTTTGGACCATGATAGTTTGGTGGTGATGTGAACACCAAGGAACTTGAAACTCTTGACCCGCTCCACTACAGCCCTGTTGATGTTAATGGGGGCCTGTTCGGCCCGCCTTTTCCTGTAGTCCACAATCAGCTCCTTTGTCTTGCTCACATTGAGGGAGAGGTTGTTGTCCTGGCACCACACTGCCAGGTCTCTGACCTCCTCCCTATAGGCTGTCTCATAGGCTGAAGGCTGTCTCAATGGCGGTGATCAGGCCAACCACTGTTGTGTCGTCATCAAACTTAATGATGGTGTTAGAGTCGTGATTGGCCACGCAGTCGTAGGTGAACAGGGAGTACAGGAGGTAACTAAGTACACACCCCTGAGGGGCCCCAATGTTGAGGATCAGCGTGGCAGAAGTGTTGTTGCCTTACTTATCACCTGGGGGCGACCCGTCAGGAAGTCCAGGATCCAGTTGCAGAGTCAGGTGTTCAGTCCCAGAGTCCTTAGGTTAGTGATGAGCTTCGTGGGCACTATGGTGTTGAATGCTGAGCTGTAAACAATGAACAGCATTCTCACATACAGTTGAAGTCGGAAGTTTACATATACCTTTGCCATAAAACATTTAAACTCAGTTTTTCACAATTCCTGAGATTTAATCCGGTCTTAGGCCAGTTAGGATCACCAATTTATTTTAAGAATGTGAAATTATTTTAAGAATGTGAAATTTCTTTCATCACATTCCCAGTGGATCAGAAGTTTACATACACTCAATTAGTATTTGGTAGCATTGCTTTCAAATGGATTAACTTGGGTCAAACGTTTCGGGTAGCCTTCCACAAGCTTCCAACAATAAGTTGGGTGAATTTTGGCCCATTCCTCCTGACAGAGCTGGAGTAACTGAGTCAGGTTTGTAGGCCTCCTTGCTCGCACACGCTTTTTCAGTTCTGCCCACAAATTTTCTATAGGATTGAGGTCAGGGCTTTGTGATGGCCACTCCAATACCTTGACTTTGTTGTCCTTAAGCCATTTTGCACGTCTTTTTGGGGTCATTGTCCATTTGGAAGACCCATTTGCGACCAAGCTTTAACTTCCTGACTGATGTCTTGAGATGTTGCTTCAATATATCCACATCATTTTCCTGCCTCATGATGCCATCTATTTTGTGAAGTGCACCAGGCCCTCCTGCAGCAAAGCACCCCCAGAACATAATGCTGCCACCCCCGTGCTTCACAGTTGGGATGATGTTCTTCGGCTTGCAAGCCTCCCCCTTTTTCCTCCAAACATAATGATGGTCATTATGGCCAAACAGTTCTATTTTTGTTTGATCAGACCAGAGGACATTTCTCCAAAAGTACGATCTTTGTCCCCACATGCAGTTGCAAACCGTAGTCTGGCTTTTTTATGGCAGTTTTGGAGCAGTGGCTTCTTCCTTGTTGAGCGGCCTTTCAGGTTATGTCGATATAGGACTCGTTTTACTGTGGATATAGATACTTTTGTACCTGTTTCCTCAAGCATCTTCACAAGGTCCTTTGCTGTTGTTCTGGGATTGATTTGCACTTTTCGCACCAAAGTAAGTTAATCTCTAGGAGACAGATCGCTTCTCCTTCCTGAGCGGTATGACGGCTGCGTGGTCCCACAGTGTTTATACTTGCGTACTATTGTTTGTACAGATGAATGTGGTACCTTCAGTTGAAACCTCCACAAGTCTGGTTCATCCTTGGGAGCAATTTCCAAACGCCTGAAGGTACCACGTTCATCTGTTATTGAGACACTTGTTTGTGGTCATTAGCCAGTCGTTTGAAAGAAGTGGCCTGTTAACTCAGCTGTGTGGGATTTGAGCATTCCTCTGTCTCACGAGGACAACACCGGCGGAGAGGAGATGACTCTTTGATTCTGTACAGCAGTTTTTACCAACCCTGGTCTTCGAATACCCCCAACAGCATACATTTTCGTTGTAGCCCTGGACAAACACAGTTCATTCAACTTATTGAGGGCTTGATGATTAGTTGACAAGTTGAATCAGGTGTGCTTATCCGAGGCTACAACAAAAATGTGTGCTGTTGGGGGTACTCGATGTTGGGAAATACTGCTGTACAGCACTGGCAACAGGAACACACATTCCTCTATGGCCACCTGGACCGTTCGGCCAGCAGGGGACAGGACAGGTTAGAGACGTTATGGGGGAAACAAAAAGAGGAAATCAGAGAGAGAAAGTGTGTGTGTTAAAAAAAAGAAACATCCCTTTTTCAAGACCCTGTCTTTCAAAGATAATTCTTAAAAATCCAAATAACTTCACAGATCTTCATTATAAAGGGTTGAAAACACTGTTTCCCATGCTTGTTCAATGAACCATAAACAATTAATGAACATGCACCTGTGGAACGGTCGTTAAGACACTAACAGCTTACAGACGGTAGGCAATTAAGGTCACAGTTATGAAAACTTAGGACACTAAAGAGGCCTTTTTACTACCTCTGAAAAACACCAAAAGAAGATGCCCAGGGTCCCTGCTCATCTGCGTGAACATGCATTAGGCATGCTGCAAGGAGGCATGAGGACTGCAGATGTGGCCAGGGCAATAAATTGCAATGTCCGTACTGTGAGACGCCTAAGACAGCACTACAGGGAGACAGGACGGACAGCTGATCGTCCTTGCAGTGGCAGACCATGTGTAACAACACCTGCACAGGATCGGTACATCCAAACATCACACCTGTGGGACAGGTACAGGATGGCAACAACAACTGCCCGAGTTACACCAGGAACGCACAATAACCTCCATCAGTGCTCAGACTGTCCACAATAGGCTGAGAGAGGCTGGACTGAGGGCTTGTAGGCCTGTTGTAGGGCAGGTCCTCACCAGACATCACCGGCAACAACGTTGCCTATGGGCACAAACCCACCGTCGCTGGACCAGACAGGACAGGCAAAAAGTGCTCTTCACTGATGCGTTGCTGTTTTGTTTCACCAGGGGTGATGGTCGGATTCGCGTTTATCGTCGAAGGAATGAGCATTACACCGAGGCCTGTACTCGACTTGGAGGTGGAGGGTCCGTAATGGTCTGGGGTGGTGTGTCACAGCATCATCGGACTGAGCTTGTTGTCATTGCAGGCAATCTCAACGCTGTGCATTACAGGGAAGACATCCTCCTCCCTCATGTGGTACCCTTCTTGCAGGCTCATCCTGACATGACCCTCCAGCATGACAATGCCATCAGCCATACTGCCCGTTCTGTGTGTGATTTCCTGCAAGACAGGAATGTCAGTGTTCTGCCATGGCCAGCGAAGAGCCCCAATCTCAATCCCATTGACCACATCTGGGATGTGTTGGATTGGAGGGTGAGGGCTAGGGCCATTCCCCCCAGAAATGTCTGGGAACTTGCAGGTGCCTTGGTGGAAGAGTGGGGTAACATCTCACAGCAAGAACTGGCAAATCTGGTGCAGTCCATGAGGAGGAGATGCACTGCAGTACTTAATACAGCGGGTGGCCACACCATATACTGACTGTTACTTTTTATTTTGCCCCCCCCTTTGTTCAGGAACACATTATTCTTCTTCTGTTAGTCACATGTCTGTGGAACTTGTTCAGTTTATGTCTCAATGTCTCAGTCTTGTTACGTTAATACAAATATTTACACATGTTAGGTTTGATGAAAATAAACGCAGTTGACAGTGAGAGGACGTTTCTTTTTTTGCTGAATTTATTTAGACCCGTTCTGAACAGAACCGAGGACAACCTGAGTTTATATGTACAGTGCATTCAGAAAGTATTCAGAACCCTTCCCTTTTTCCACATTTTGTTACGTTACAGCCTTATTCTAAAGTTAATTACATTATTTTTTTCCCTGGTACCCACGTGCCATCTCCTCATTGGTTATACCCGCGTAGGTGACTGAAAGACGAACGAGGTCAGTGGCTGTAATGCACCTAATTTATGAAAGTTGCCAATCGCAATATAAACTCAAGAGAAGAAAAAGCCTAGAAGGAGAGATGACTAGAAACGATTCGGTTGACCGTTTTATGTGTGGATTAATTTTCAGGGTAGAGGACATTGTGCATTTCAGGTAAAATAACAAAATGTTTATATCCCAGGACAAATTAGCTAGCAACAGCAAGCTAGCTAAATAGGACAAATTAGCTAGCAAGTGCAAGCTAGCTAGCTAAATTGCCATAAATGTTTAATGCTTTTTAACCTGTCCCAAAATTAATGTAATTGGTTCAGAGTTTGTTTTGATATTTTAATCTGCGTGTCGTGATCGCGTTTGGTGTGGGGGGACAAAATAAATATATGCACGATGGCACACTCGCGCAGCCGATTTGGGTTCGGTGTAAGCTGTAATCGCTGCCAAATGTGTCCAATAAAGTACTGAGTAAAGGGTCTGAATACTTATGTAAATGTGATATTTCAGTTTGTAATTTTTTATAAATTAGCAAAAAGAATAAGTGTTTTTGCTTTGTCATTATGGGGTATTATTGTGTGTAGATTGAGGAGGAGGGGGGGGGGGGCAATTAATCCATTTTAGAATAAGGCTGTAACAAAATGTGGAAAAAGTCAAGAGGTCTGAATACTTTCCGAGGGTATTTTCATAGATATCTTAAAGCACTTTATAGATCTAGTCCCCCATTTGAAGGAATAGATCATCATAACTATTTGGACAAATTTCAGCTATATGGCTCTAGTTGAACAAACCTAATGCAATGGTAAATCTAAGCGGCTGGCGGAAGCAACATAGGTCAGGGTGTGTCAGAAATATTTTTGCTATTTTCAATATCGGAATTATGGGCGCAGTAGCTGGCGGTGGCACGAAAGGGCTGGGTTTTGATGTATAAACAAAGCTGTGGGTGTGTAGAGGCTTTGCACCTCACTGGCCAATCAGAACATGCCTCTTGACTAAATATGTGGTTGCTTCAAGTTGTGTATTTACAGTCTTTTATGTATTGCCTTGTCATCAACTCCAATTCAAATGTTAGTCCATTATAGCCTAGTTCATTAAATAGCCTGCCCATATTTGCTAAATACCGGTATGTTGAACATGGTTGCAGTCCACATTGTTCTATTTGCATTACTTAAATATGGAAGTACATTTTTAATATAGGCTATAGGATTCACACTGATATAGGGGCTAGGCCTGCTGTAAATTAGAGTCTGGATATGGACTTGCCAAACGTAGTCAATAAGCAAGTTTAGGCTATTGATAAGGTCTTCAAGACAGTGTATCATTCTAATCAAATTTGAATAAAAACTAAACAACACCTTGTTTTAAATACAGTTACAGGCACCATAATAGCTCCTCGTGGGCATAAAACACAACACAGCAAATTAAGACTATGGAGGGTTTTTACGCACATCCAAACTTATCACAGGAGCTGGATAAAGATCCAAATATAAAGAAGATGGGGAATGTCCACTGACCGCTGTACCGCTCGCAATTGTAACGGTTTGTAAACATCATGGAACGTCTTAAAACCTCTCTGGATAGGCGGGACGCTTGCGTCCCACTTGGCCAATAGCCAGGGAAAAATGTAGAGCGCCAAATTCAAAAAATGATATAAAAATCAAACTTTCATTAAATCACACATAAGATACCAAATTAAAGCTACACTCGTTGTGAATCCAGCCAACATGTCAGATTTCAAAAAGGCTTTTCGGCGAAAGCATAAGATGCTATTATCTGATGATAGCACAACAGTAAACAAAGAGAGTGTAGCATATTTCAACCCTGCAGGTGCAACACAAAACGCAGACATAAAATATAAATCATGCCTTACCTTTGACAAATTTATTTTGTTGGCACTCCAATATGTCCCATAAACATCACAAATGGTTTTGTTCGATTAATTCCGTCCATATATGTCCAAAATGTCCATTTATTTGGCGCGTTTGACCCAGAAAAAAACTGCTTCCAATTTGCGCAACGTCACTACAAAATATCTAAAAAATTACCTCTAAACTTTGCCAAAACATTTCAAACTACTTTTGTAATACAACTTAAGGTATTTGTAAACGTTAATAATTGATCAAATTGAAGATGGGTCTATCTGTTTTCAATACAGGAGGTCAACAAACTAACGCTACTTTCTAGTCTTGCGCAACTCTCAAACAGTACACATAACGTTACACTGATTCCAGATGGCCGTTCTTCTTCATTGCACAAAGGAATAACCTCAACCTATTTCCAAAGACTGGTGACATCCAGTGGAAGCGGTAGGAACTGCAAACAGGTTGATTAGAAATCTAGTATCCCAATAAACTCATTGAACAGACGGTGACCTCAAAAAAAAAATATATATCTGAATGGTTAGTCCTCGGGGTTTTGCCTGCTACATAAGTTCTGTGATACTCACAGACATGATTCAAACAGTTTTAGAAACGTCAGAGTGTTTTCTATCCAAATCTACTAATAATATGCATATCTTATATTCTGGGGATGAGTAGAAGGAAGTTTAAATTGGGCACGCTATTTATCCAAAAGTGAAAATGCTGCCCCCTATCCTAGAGAAGTTTTAAAGATCATTTTTGCACTTCTCCAGAAATAGCAGATTAATTTACATTGCATTCGAGCCATGTACGTTCCTCACCACAAACCCATGGAAGGTGAATCTTTCTAATAAGTTCATTCCTAAATAGGATCAGGTAAGAAGCATGCTATTATAAATGACTTCTCTCATTCTGTGGCACTGGCACTGTGTGCACGCGTTACACTGATTCCAGATGTAACGCGTGCACAAATTAATCTGCTATTTCTGGAGAAGTGCAAAAATGATCTTTAAAACTTCTCTAGGATAGGGGGCAGCATTTTCACTTTTGGATAAATAGCGTGCCCTAAATGGGCCTAAATGTCTTTACGTGTAACATTTGCACATCTATACAACATACTAGGCTCCTGTTAATTATATCGTTGCCTATGTGCGAGGCAGATTCTCAAAACAATCTGCAGCTGATACAGCATTATAGGAAGACTGAATAGTTTGGACTGGAGCGTGTTTTTTGGTAATCGGACGAGGAGCGCTCTATGAAAATGAGGATGGACAGCCGACTTGAACAAGCGAAATGAAATATGCAGGTATGTGAACTGTAAATAATGAACATGCATGAGGGCAAAAATCCAAAATATTTCAAAGCACTCAGTAGACCATTTAAAACCCCTTTATTCATAGGCTACTTGGCTAATGCCCAGGATAAAAATAGGCACATATGCAATGCTGCTAAACCAGCATGGATTAAGGGGTGGGTAGGCTATGCTTGGTTTTTATTCTAATTAAACTAAATGGGGGGGAAACCAACCTTTATGTTTCTAAATACGAGATTCATTGGGACAAAAGGCACTTTTCTCTTTCCATGGGCACTGTATGTCATGGCTGGATAGGCTGCGCTTCTGCTCTTAAAATCCATTCCATTATATCAACTGCGTTACTGTTAAGACCTGCTTTTTGTGGGTCTTAAAACACCCCATTAGCACTGCATGAAATTGTCACTTTTGCAAATGTAAAAAAGGGTCAATCTGCAGATGCTACATCCATTTTTGGATTTATAAATTAATCATATGAACCCATTCATTCTGGAAGAATTTAACTCATAAATGCTTCATGAGCTTAGTTCAACTGTCATACCCCATCACTACCCAAAATATAATTATTTTACTCCATTGTTTGTAAACAAAGTAAATGTAAACAAATAGCATCAAAGCATGGTTAAAACCATAATTTTGATACCATGGATGGTCAATCCTTGAATCCGTAGCCCTGTATATGTATTTGAGAGCGATTACATTTCTCCAGCCCCATTCCTCATCTTTTTACCGAAATGGGCGGGGAGTGAGATTTGTTATTGTTTCAACTGCTGATTGCTGCTTCAAGGACACACCTCTAAAATGTCCACCCTTCCCATCTCAGGGAAAACGAGCTGATGTTTGACAGGTAAATTGCTTAACTTGGCGTTAGGGCTGGAAAATGCCAGGGCGCATTTTATTTTTTGGGATGACGAAATTGCAAGCTAATGTGTGTTTGACATTTGCGCCTCAATGCCAGCCGAATATAGAACCCATAGTGTAGTCAAGTTTGGTATTTGGTTACATATTCCTTGCACACAGAACACAATGACTACATCAAGCTTGTGACTCTGCAAATTTATTGGATGCATTTACAGGTTGTTTTGGTTGTGTTTGAGATTATTACTGCAATGCTCTACTTTCCCGGCTACCCGGATAAATCATTAAATAAACTTTAGTTAGTGCTAAACATGGCTGCTAGAATCTAGACTACAACCAAAAAATGTGATCATATTACTACAGTGCTAGCCTCTACACTGGCTTCCTGTTAAGGCAAGGGCTGATTTCAAGGTTTTACTGTTAACCTACAAAGCATTACATGTAATTTAAATAGATTTTTATTTGGATTTCATGTAATGGACATACACAAAATAGTCCAAATTGGGGAAGTGAAATGCAAAAAATAACATGTTTTTTAAAAATTTGAAAGTGGTGCGTGCATATGTATTCACCCCCTTTGCTATGAAGCCCCTAAATAAGATCTGGTGCGACCAATTACCTTCAGAAGTTCACCTGTGTGCAATCTAAGTGTCACATGATCTCCGTGTATATATATATATACACCTGATCCGAACGGCCCCAGAGTCTGCAACACCACTAAGCAAGGGGCACCACCAAGCAAGTGGCACCATGAAGACCAAGGAGCTCAGGGACAAAGTTGTGGAGAAGTACAGATCAGGGTTGGGTTATAAAAAATATCAGAAACTTTGAACATCCCATGGAGCAGCATTAAATCCATTATTAAACAAACCTGTCAAGAGATGGCCGCCCACCAAAACTCACGGACCAGACAAGGAGGGCATTAATCAGAGGCAACAAAGAGACCAAAGATCACCCTGAAGGAGCTGCAAAGCTCCACAGCAGAGATTGGAGTATCTGTCCATAGGACCACTTTAAGCCATACACTCCACAGAGTTGGGCTTTACGGAAGAGTGGCCATAAAAAAATAAGCAAACATGTTTGGTGTTCACCAAAAGGCATGTGGGAGACTCCCCAAACATATGGAAGAAGGTACTCTGGTCAGGTGAGACAAAAATTTAGCTTTTTGGCCATCAAGGAAAACACTATGTCTGGCGCAAATCCAACACTCATCACCCCGAGAACACCATCCCTACAGTGAAGCATGGTGTTGGCAGCATCATGATGTGGGGATGTTTTTCATCGGCAGGGACTGGGAAACTGGTCAGAATTGAAGGAATGATGGATTGCGCTAAATACAGGAAAATTCTTGAGGGAAATCTGTTTCACTCTTCCAGAGATTTGAGATTGGGACGGAGGTTCACCTTCCAGCAGGACAATGACCCGATGCATACTGCTAAAGCAACACTCGAGTGGTTTAAGGGGAAACATTTAAATGTTTTGGAATGGCCTAGTCAAAGCCCAGACCTCAAATCCAATTGAGAATCTGTGGTATGACTTAAAGATTGCTGTACTTGCATTGCTAGCTGTTTGGGGTTTTAGGCTGGGTTTCTGTACAGCACTTTGAGATATCAGCTGATGTAAGAAGGGCTATGTAAATAAATTTGATTTGATTTTGTACACCTGCAGAACCCATCCAACTTGAAGGAGCTGGAACAGTTTTGCCTTGAAGAATGGGCAAAAATCCCAGTGGCTAGATGTGCTTATAGAGACATACCCCAATACTTTCACAAGCCACTGTGTATAATGCCTCTGATCATTAATAAATCACAGGAGGACAGACATTATTTCAAGCAAAAATGTTACCAAGCTAGAAAAACTGGTCTGCCCAAGGGGTTTGTTCTAACTAGGCCAGACAGTTAAAACAAACTAACCCATGCTCTTACTAGATTAGTGAGTTCAGGCGCCTACAGGCACCAGGGCACAGAGTACATACGACTTAAAGGGAAACTCCACCCAAAAACTATCTTTTGGTATTTGTTTCATTAGTCCATTGTTGATATAGTCTTAAGTTTTCAAGGTATATGCAGTTCCTTCAGAAGGAATTTAAAATGGATTCAACTGAGATGTGTCACAGGCCTATACACAATAGCCAATAATGTCAAAGAGGTATTATGTTTTTAGAAACATTTTGAAATTACAAATGAAAAGCTGAAATGTCTTGAGTAAATAAGTATTCAAACTCTGTTATGGCAAGCCTGAATAACTTCAGGAGGAAAAATTTGCTTAACAAGTCACATAATAAGTTGCATGGACTCTGTGTGCAATAATAGCATTTAACATCATTTTTTAATTACTTCCGCATCTCTGTACCCCACACATACAATTATCTGTAATGTCCCTCAGTCGAGCAGTGAATTTCAAACACAGATTCAAACGCAAAGACCAGTGAGGTTTTCCAATGCCTTGCAAAGAAGGACACCTATTGGTAGATATCCCTTTGAGTATGGTGAAGTTATTAATTACACTTTGGATGGTTTATCAATACACCCAGTCACTACAAAGATACAAGCGTCCTTCCTAACTCAGTTGCCGGAGAGGAAGGAGGCCAATGGTGACTTTAAAACAGTTACAGAGTTTAATGGCTGTGATAGAAAAAAACTGAGGATGGATCAACAACATTGTAGTTACTCCACAATACAAACCTAAATGGAGGGTGGTAGGTAGCCTAGTGGTTAAAAGCGTTGTACCAGTAACCGAAAGGTTTGAATCCTCAAACCGGGTAGGTGAAAATATGTTGTTGTGCCCTTGAGCAAAGCGCTTAACCCTAATTGCTCCTGTAAGTATCTCTGGATAAGCATGTCTGCTAAATTACTCAAATGTAAAACATTTAAATGACTGAGTAAAAAGAAAGAAGCCTGTACAGAATAAAAATATTCGTAAACATGCACCCTGTTTGCAATAAGCCACGAAAGTAAAACTGCAAAAATTGAACTTTATGCCCTGAATACAAAGTATTATGCTTGAAGCAAATCCAGCACAACGCATCACTGAGTACAACTTCATATTTTCAAGCATGTTGGTGGCTGCATCATGTTATGGGTACACTTGTCATCAGCAATAACTAGGAGGTTTTGGGGGGGGATATAAAAGAAACTGAATAGAGCTAAGCACAGGCAAAATCCTAGAGGAAAACCTAGTTCAGTCTGCTTTCCAAAAGACACTGGAAGACAAATTCACCTTTCAGCAGGACAATAMTCGAAAACACAAGGCCAAATATACACTGGAGTTGCTTACCAAGACAATATTGAATGTTCCTGAGTGGCCTAGATACAGTTTTGACTTAAATAAGATTCAAAATCTATGGCAAGACTTGAAAATGGCTGTCTAGCAATGATCAACAACCAACTTGACAGAGCTTGAAGAATTTTTAAAAGAATAATGTGCAAATATTGCACAATCCAGGTGTTCAAAGCTCTTAATTTAAGAGACTCACAGCTGTAATCACTGCCAAAGGTGATTCTAACATTGACTTAGGGGTGTGAATAAATGAGATATCTGTATTTCATTTTCAATACAATTGCAAACATTTCTAAAAACATGTTTTCACTTTGTCATTATGGGGTATTGTGTGTAGATGGATGAGAAAAATAATCAATTTAATCCATTTTGAATTCAGACTACAACACAACAAAATATGGAACAAGTCAAAGGGTATGAATACTTTCTGAAGGCACAGTAACATTAAACAATACAGAAATACAACCGGTATGATGTAAATAGTCCGGGTGGATATTTGATTAATTGTTCAGCAGTCTTATGGCTGTAGAAGCTGTTAAGGAGCCTTTTGGACCGAGACTTGGCGCTCCGGTACCACTTGCCGTGCGGTAGCAGAGAAAACAGTCTGTGACTGGAGTCTTTGACCATTTTTTGGGCCTTCCTCAGACATCGCCTAGTATATACAGTGCCTTGCAAAAGTATTCACCCCTCTTGGATTTTTCCCTATTTTGCTGCCTTACAACAACCTGGAATTAAAATCGATTTTGGGGGGGTTTGTATCATTTGATTTACACAACATGCCTACCACTTTGAAGATGCAAAATATTTTTTATTGTGAAACAAACAAGAAATAATACAAAAAAACATAACTTGAGTGTGCATAACTATTCACCCTCCCAAAGTCAATACTTTGTAGAGACACCTTTTGCAGCAATTACAGCTGCAAGTCTCTTGGGATATGTCTCTATAAACTTGGCACATCTAGCCACTGGGATTTTTGCCCATTCTTCAAGGCAAAACTGCTCTGTCTTTTTTATGGCCACTCTTCTGTAAAGCCCAGTTCTGTGGAGTGTATGGCTTAAAGTGGTCCTATGGACAGATACTCCAATCTCCGCTGTGGAGCTTTGCAGCTCCTTCGGGGTTGTCTTTGGTCTCTTTGTTCCCTCTCTGATTAATGCCCTCCTTGTCTGGTCCGTGAGTTTTGGTGGCCGGCCCTCTCTTGGCAGGTTTGTTGTGGTGGCATATTCTATGGATTTAATGGTTTCTGATATTTTTTTATAACCCAACCCTGATCTGTACTTCTCCACAACTTTGTCCCTGACCTGTTTGGAGATCTCCTTGGTCTTCATGGTGCCGCTTGCTTGGTGATGCCCTTTGCTTAGTGGTGTTGCAGGCTCTGGGGCCTTTCAGAACAGGTGTATATATACTGAGATCATGTGACAGATCATGTGACACTTAGATTGCACACAGGTGGACTTTATTTAATTAATTATGTGACTTCTGAAGGTAATTGGTTTCACCAGATCTTATTTAGGGGCTTCATAGCAAAGGGGGTGAATACATATGCACGCACCACTTTTCTGTTTTTAATTTTTTAGAATTTTTTGAAACAAGTGATTTTTTGCATTTCACTTCACCAATTTGGACTATTTTGTGTATGTCCATTACATGAAATCCAAATAAAAATCTATTTAAATTACAGGTTGTAATGCAACAAAATAGGAAAAATGCCAAGGGGGTGAATACTTTTGCAAGGCACTGTAGGTCCTGGATGACAGGAAGCTTGGCCCCAGTGATGTACTGGGCCATATGCACTATCCTCTGTTAGGCCTTGCGGTTGGATGCCGAGCAGTTCCCATACCAGGCGGTGATGCAACCGGTCAGGATGTTCTCGAGGGTGCAGCTGTATAACGTTTTGAGGATCGGGGGACGCATGCCAAATATTTTCAGTCTCTTGAAGGGGAAAAGGTGTTGTCGTTCCCTCTTCACAACTGTCTTGGTGTGTTTGGACCGTGATAGTTTGTTGGTGATGTGGACACCAAGGAACTTGAAACTCTCGACCCACTCCACTACAGCCAAGTCAATGTTAATGAGGGGCCTGTTCCAGGTGAAAGGTATGTTGTTGTTTTGATGGATATGATTTTGCTGCAAATAAGCTGATCTTTTCACAGCCTGCTCCTGCAGCTTTGGGGTAGGCTGCATGACCTTTCACCACATGGTCAATCTGAGGTAGGAGAAAAAGAGAAAAAAAAGTATGGTTTTGTGGATCTGGTTTGAGCAACCCTAGTCATCAAGGCTTACTATGTCAAAAAAATGTCAGTGTATAATGAATATGTAGCTGATTACTTCAGGTCACAACTACAGGGTTTTCTTTCTCTCCTTCTAAAAAGGAGACTGGGACACCAGGTGTGTGGCTTCTCAGGCCAATCAGTGAAAGGAATTGATCAATTAACTACCAGGTATGGAGAAAAAAAACAGCAAAACAGCAGCTCTGCAGGGCCAAGGGCCTGTAGTTGAATAAGCCTGATCTAGCAGGACCCAGGCGGAGCAGAGCTGAACTGACCAGTCTTCCAGTAGCACTCTGTCCTCCCTCGTTGAGCCACAGGTCAGGCACCATGGCGGACAGGTAGGGTGTCCACACCCCGGGGACAATCAGGGGCCCCTGACTGATCTGAAACACCCGGGGACAGAAGAACACATAGGGGAGCACTGAGCTATGTGCTTCAACACAGCATGTACAGGCTCCCTAAACACAGTGTTTTGTTGATTTTAAATAAGCTCTTTTGGTTTGCATATATCTTGTGTTTTTAAGCCACGGATTTACAGATTGACTGACATGTTTTTGGCTTGGCTAACTAGCTAGCTATCGGGCTAATATTTTTGTTTGAAAAATGCATCTGGACATACAGCAGTGCTGAGGCAGAGCGCTCATAGTGAGAAAGACTGGCTACAATTTGTATTGCTTTTAAATCTAATGAATTTGTATTTTATTAACACTTTGTTCTAGCTAGCTATTTGTGTTGGTAGCTATCAAGTAAACACAATGATCACAACAATATACAGCAAAGAGGCACTGAGTTTGAAGGTAGGCCTTGAAATACATCCACAGCTACACCTCCAATTGACTCAAATTATGTCAATTAGCCTAACAGAAGCTTCTGAAGCCATGACATCATTTTCTGGAATTTTCCAAGCTGTTTAAAGGCACAGTTAACTTAGTGTATGTAAACTTCTGACCCACTGCAATTGTGATACAGTGAATTATAAGTGAAATAATCTGTCTGTAAACAATTGTTGGAAAAATTACTTGTGTCATGCCAACTTGCCAAAACTATAGTTTGTTAACAAGAAATTTGTGGAGTGGTTGAAACACTTAGGTTGGAGTCATTAAAACTCGTTTATGTAAACTTCTGACTTCAACTGTACACATACATACATATATACATACATATACACATACATATCTTTTTTATATATATTTCCTTTATTACCCTCCAACCCTCCCCAATTGGAGCAAACTAGTGAACAACAACGCTTAGGCCTGTATTTCCAGCTTATACATACTATATACATTTTATGGACACAGTCCAATAGTTTTATTTTGTTTGTTTTTAACTCTTGTCTTCCTCTACCCTCAACCTCTCCCATATATGTATGATGTCCATCCGGTTTGATTTCTATATCTTTCAAACTGTGCTTGTTAATGTTGTAAATGACCATTGTAGCTGGATTCTTTAAAATGGAATATCTACATAGGCGTACAGAGGCCAATTATCAGCAACCATCACTTCTGTGTTCCAATGGCACGGTGTGTTAGCTAATCCAAGTTTATCATTTTAAATGGCTAATTGATCATTAGAAAACCCTTTTGCAATTATGTTAGCACAGCTGAAAACTGTTCTGATTTAAAGTAGAAATAAAACTGGCCTTGTTTAGACTAGTTGAGTATCTGGAGCATCAGAATTTGTGGGTTCGATTACAGGCTCAAAATGGCCAGAAACAAATACTTTCTTCTGAAACTCGACAGTCTATTCTTGTTCTGAGAAATGATGTCTATTCCGTGTGAGAAATTGCCAAGAAACTGAAGATCTCGTACAACGCTGTGTTACTACTTCCTTCACAGAACAGAGCAAACTGTGTCTAACCAGAATAGAAAGAGTGGGAGGCCCTGGTGCAAAGCTGAGCAAGAGGACAAGTACATTAGTGTCTAGTTTGAGAAACAGATGCCTCAAGTCCTCAACTGACAGCTTCATTAAATAGTACCCGCAAAACACCAGTCTCAACGTCAACAGTGAAGAGGCGACTCCAGGATGCTGGCCTTCTAGGAAGAGTTGCAAAGAAAAAACCATGTCTCAGACTGGACAATAAAAATAAAATATTAAGATGGGCACAAGAACACAGACACTGGACAGATGAACTCTGCCTAGAAGGCCAGCATCCCAGTGTTCTCTTCACTGTTGACGTTGAGATTGGTGTTTTGACGGTACTGTTAGCTAACACAATGTGCCATTGAACACAGGAGTGATGGTTGCTGATAATGGGCCTCTGCACGTCTACAGTATGTAGATATTCCATTAAAAAAATGTCCAGCTACAATAGTAATTTACAACATTAAAACTTCTTATGGCTGCGATTCCGTTAACGGGATCGATATGACAACAGCCAGAGAAAGTGCAGGGTGCCAAATTCAAACAAATCTCATACTTGTATGTTTGAGGAATTTTAATTATCTTATACCATTTTAAAGGTGATCTTATTAATCCCACCACAGTGTCCGATTTCAAAAAGGCTTTACAGCGAAAGCACTACAAACGATTGTTAGGTCACCGCCAAATCACAGAAAAACACAGCCATTTTTCCAGCCAAAGACAGGAGTCACAAAAAGCAGAAATAGAGATAAAATGAATCACTAACCTTCGATGATCTTCATCAGATGACACTCATAGGACTTCATGTTACACAATACATGTATGTTTTGTTCGGTAAAGTTCATATTTATATCAAAAAATCTCAGTATACATTGGCGCGTTATGTTCAGTAGTTCCAAAAACATCCGGTGATTTTGCAGAGAGCCACATCAATTTCCAGAAATACTCAAAATAAACGTTGATCAAAGATACAAGTGTTATACATGGAATTTTAGATCCACTTCTCCTTAATGCAACCGCTGTCAGATTTCGAAAAAGCAAACCATGCAATAATCTGAGGTCGGCGCTCAGAGCCCAATCAAGACAAAAAGATATCCGCCATATTGTGCAGTCAACAGAAGTCAGAAATAACATTATAAACATTCACTTACCTTTGATGATCTTCATCAGAATGCACTCCCAGGAATCCCAGTTCCACAATAAATGTTTGTTTGTTCGATAATGTCCATCATTTATGTCCAAATAGCTACTTTTGTTAGCGCATTTTGTAAAAAATGAGTTGAGTTGAAAATCGACCAACCTCAGATTTCCCACTTCCTGGTTGGATTTTTTTTCTCTGGTTTTTGCCTGCCATATGAGTTCTGTTATACTCACAGACATCATTCAAACAGTTTTAGAAACTTCAGAGTGTTTTCTATCCAAATATACTAATAATATGCATATATTAGCAACTGGGACTGAGGAGCAGGCAGTTTACTCTGGGCACCTCTGGGCACCTTATTCATCCAAGCTACTCAATACTGCCCCCAGCCATAAGAAGTTAATGTCTTCACTATATTTCTGATCAATTTTATGTTATTTTAATGGACAAAATAATGTGCATTTCTTACTAAAAGTGACCCCAAACTTTTGAACGGTAGTGTATATTTCTGAAGACTTTTACTTCACTACACTTAAGTATCAAAATTAAATGTAATTGCAAAATATACTTAAGTATATTTAAAAAAACAAATACTTTTAAACTTTTACTCAAGTAGTATTTTACTTGAGTCATTTTCTATGAAGGTATCTTTACTTTTACTCAAGCATGACAATTGGGTACTTTTTCCACCACTGGTTATCTTGTTATTATTTGTTGTTATTAGTCCCAACCTTTAGCTCCACTCAACCCCTCCCATCTATCTCTTAACACCATCCATATTGGATTTCTATTTGCCATATATTTTTCAACTGTGCTGTGATGTTTCACAAAAGTTCTGAACCTTTCTAATCTCATGGTTTCTACAGATCGTAAATTGAAAATAAACATTTTTGCTAAAAGTATTATTATATTATTGATCGATTCACTATGACTTTTCAGATCACCCAGTAATGCTATCTTCAGGGTTAGCTCCAGGTAAATATTGCAATTCTTTAGCCATTCCTGGACCTGTGACCAAAAACAAGCTACATATTCAGTACCAAAACAAATGATGTAATGACTCTGCCTCTTCGCAGCGAAATATGCAGAGCTGGGAAGATTGTATCCCCCATATAAATAACACTCTGTTGGTTGCAAGAATTCTGTTTTAATAATTTAAATTGAAAAATGATATGCTTTGAATCCGGTGTCGTTTTACGTATCAGTTCATAAAGCATGTGCCATGGAATCGCTACGTCAAAAATCTCTTCCCAACTATTTTGCAATCTATATGGCACGGCTGTCAATTTTTTGGTCCTTAAATAAAACTGGTATACTTTTTGATTTATAACAATTTTCTTTAACCAATTATGGTCTTTAATGCAGGGCCGACAGATAAGTTCCTTACTTTTTCCCCTTTCCACTTTCCTCTTCCATTTTTGCGGTCATGCTGCAATTAGTTGGTCGTAATTTTGTGTAGAGAACACATTTCCATATGTTTTAGTTAGCTACATCATTGACAACTCCACCAGTTGTATTTATGATATAATTTACGAAGATTATGCTATTTATATATATATATATATATATTTTTTTTTAGCAATTACTATATTTGAGTTTAACCACAATATTTGTTGTATTTGTTCTCTTCTGGTGGATTAAATTTAAATTGCAACTGACTTTCTATGGCTTGTTTTAAAAATAGCGATATTTGGGAGATAATTTCCTTTTCAAATAACTGAAAGTGAGAGGTTGTAATCTGAATAAAGGAAAAGGTCTTTCTTGAACATAGGGTGAGACACTTACTAATTTGCTAGTGAATCAGTTCGGATTTAAGCATTACTTTTGTATGACAGAAGCCTTTAGTGAGAGGTCTAACGCTTCATTATTTAATCATTTCTGCCATCCGAATTAATAAATATAAATAATTAATATAATATATTAATAAATAAATAGGCCCATTTAATTGTCTAGCTTGCTGTTCCTAATAAAATTTAATATTTTTTTCTCATATAATAAAATAAAAAAATCACTAGTTGTAGGCAAGACCATAAACAAATAGCTGAACTGGGATATTTACATTTACATTTACGTCATTTAGCAGACGCTCTTATCCAGAGCGACTTACAAATTGGATATGACTAAAGAGTTAAATCAGGGTGATTTATTTTACATAAATAGAAGGTATTTACCTTTCCATGGTAGCAAGATCTTATTTATTTTTGCTAACTTTCTATTAAAATGTATTGGAGTAAGATTATTTATTTATTTTGGGATATGTATACCGAGTATGTCCACATCCCCGTCAGACCATTTTATTGGTAAACTACATGGTAAAGTAAAAGTTTTTTTTTTTTTTTTTTGTGATCCAATACGTAATACACTTATCATAATTTGGTTGTAATCCAGAGAGGTGACAAATTATCTAGATCCTCTGAGGCTGTGGAGGGATCCAAGTTGGGGATTTAAAAGAACATGAATCATCAGCGTACAATGACACCTTTGTTTTTAAACCCTGGATTTCTAATCCCTTGATATTATTGTTGGGTCTGATTTTAATAGCTAACATTTCGATGGCCATAATAATTAGATATTCTGATAGTGGACAACCTCGTTTTACTCCTCTTGACAGTTTAAAACTTTGAGAAGTAGCCAGTATTTAGTATTTTAATCATAGGTTTACTATACATGATTTTAACCCATTTTATGAGAATCTCCAAAATTGAAATGTTCCAGGTATTTATATATAAACTTCAGTCGTGCTTTATCAAAAACGTTTTCAAAGTCTGAATGTATGAATGTATGAATAGCAGGCCAGGTTTCCCAGATTTTTCATCACTTGGCCTGTATTGGTTGACCTGTCATGATATATTGCTTGTTTGTTTTATGCTCTTGAAGCACTTTGAGATTCCATGAAAAGCGCTATAAAAATGTTCTGTAAAAAATGTTCTGGAAGTTGCTTTGTATAAAATTTGCTAAGTGCCACATTATGTTGTAGTAAAACAGCAGCTGTTCTAACAAACTCACTGCCATGTGACAGGAAGATGTTCCACAGATCAAGGCCATGCGCAATGTGATTAGCTGGTCCTCACAGGGTAGGCAGAAACCCCTCATGTCTGCACCAATTACACCTGGAACCACAAAACACCCCTTGGTTTCATTATTTACACTGTTAACTTAAGGATCGGTGTCCCGCTTGCGGTACAACTTCCGGTGAAACTGCAGGGTGCGCAATTCAAATAAATAATCATAAATATTATGGATTTTAAACATTTAGGTAAATATAAGTGTCTTATATCGGCTGAAAGCTTAAATTCTTGTTAATCTAACTGCACTGTTAAATTTACAGTAGCTATTACAGCGAAAACATGCCATGCGATTGTTTAAGGACGGCGCCACACAAATATTTTTCCACCGGCACAGGTTTCATGTATTCACATAACGATTAAATATTCACTTACTTTTTGAAAATCTTCCTCTGATTTGTCATCCAAAGGGTCCCAGCTATAACATGTAGTGTCGTTTTGTTAGATAAAATCCTTCTTTATATCCCAAAAAGTCAGTTTAGTTGGCGCCCTCGATTTGATTAATCCACTCGTTCAACTTGCAGAGAAAGGGATCCAAAAATCTACCCCTAAACTTTGTTTCAACAAGTCAAAATACGTTACTATTTACTCCTCAGATAAACTATAATATTTATTTCTGAAAGAAGTTTGTTCGATAGGAAACCGATTTTAGCCGGTGCGTAATGTCTTCATGGCGCTCGCAAACACGAATTTCCAAGACTGTGTCCTTCTACTAAAACTGTTATTTCTTATTAGTTTTTGAAGTTACAAGCCTGAAACCTTGAACATAGACTGACACCCTGTGGAGGCCATATAATTTTCAATATAACCTTTCTCTTGCATTTCTAAGAGGATGGTCTCTCAAAAAAAAATCTGGTTGGTTTTTCTTTGGATGTTCTCCTACCATATCTACTGTGTTATATTCTCCTACATTATTTTAACATTTCTACAAACTTCAAAGTGTTTTATTTCCAATGGTACCAATTATATGCATATCCGGGCTTCAGGGACTGAGCTACAGGCAGTTTGCTTTGGGTACGTCATTCAGGCAGGAAGTGGAGAAAAAAGGGGTCTAGCCCTAAGAAGTTTTTAAAAGTTAAACGTCGTGGACCAAGAACATTTGTACATTTACATTTCCGCCAAGTATGTTGTGAAAAAATAAGCATTTCTCATTCTTCGGTCTACTTGACATTTCCACTTCTACATTTTGAAAGTTCACTAGGAAAACAGAAAACACATTATGTAAAAAAACTTAGTTGTTCCTGCCATAACCTGCCCATTGAAGCTGTGCACAAGGCTTCTGCTTCTTTTTTTAACACCAAGAACACATTTATTTGACAAGGCTGTCACATTTGTTTGACAGCACACCTAACCCAAAACATCTTCCCGCGGCCATGGAAGGAGGAAACAGAGGTGGAGGAGCAGAGTGCACACCACTCTGATATGTAAACAGTCAGAACCGCACCGAGTGCTTCAACCTTTCACCTTCGACCCAATGTGTTATCGGCTGAGGTCATGGCAGGAGACAGAAGCCGAAGTTCGTGAGCAGTTTAACTGCCTAAACAGAGCCAGATGGCCAAGGTCTGGTTAGGTGACTGGACCAGGTGATGATAAACTCCTGCAGTAGCTTCTACAGAACTTCTCACAGAAACGTGCAGTTAACATCTAGATCTCTATTCTAAGCTCATCTATAGATTAACGGCAATATGAAGCACCAGTGGTATACTATTTGCCATATATTTTTCAACTGTGCTGTGATGTTTCACAAAAGTTCTGAACCTGTCTATTCTCATAGTTTCTACAGATTGCAAATTCAATAAACATTTTTCCTAAGAGTATTATTATATTATTGATCGATTGACTATGACCGATTGACTATGGAAAAAAATTGCCCGAAACGCCAAATTACGTAAATAACCGGTTCCCGTACTTTTAAAATAACAATTCTGTTCCGTAACAGTATAGATCTATTTTGTTTTCAGTTCGGGTTCTGTTACTCAATTTAGTTATTTTCTGGTTTTCGGTTCTGTTCCCTGAACCGGTTCCAATCCTTGGTCACAGACCACAGTTGGGTCACCTGTTACTGTCCTCCCTTCCACTGGCATACTGTTATGTTCAGCTCATAACTGTTTTCTTTCTCTTTCTGTTGTCTGGAGGTCAAATCAAGAGTGTTAAAACAAGTCTGAGTCTTGACAATCCCTCCCTCCCTATTTTCCTGTCTCTCTCTCTCTGCCTTTTTCTTTCACTCTCCAGTTAATGTCACCTCTCCCAACTCCTAAGATACCTACTCATGCAACCCCTCTCTTTCTATTTACTGTAACCAACATCCTCAACCACTTAGACACCGGACGTCCATGGACGTTGAAAAGTAGTTACAATTTGGTCCGTTCACCCTGGCCTTTGATGTTAACGTCCACCTATGGACCGGACCAAATCTGAACCTACCATAGACGTATGTTTCTTAAGTTTGGATAGCAAAGTACAGTGAGTAGAGCACAGTCGAGTACAGTCCAATACAATACTGTAAAGAAAAGTACAGTGTAGTAGAGTATATTGTACCGTACAAAACTATACTCTACAGTAGTGTACTGAATTCTACTATGCTCTATTGTACTGCACTGTACTCTACTGTGCTGAACTGTGATGTCCAAACTTGTGAAACATATCCATAATTATGCATTTCTTTGTAGTACAGATCAGGGACCCATGATGTCATTTTGTTACCGTAATTTCGTTACCGGGTGTAAATCCACTTCACTTACTGTAGCTCAATAACCCCAAAAATTATAATAATCAAAACTCAAGGTGTCATGTCATCGCTGACCCCTCATTCTTAATGCAGACATCTTTTATTCTTAATTTGGAGTAGATATTTGACAGTTTTGAGAAAATGTGGTCGCATGAAAAACGGAGAGATATTTTACCGTAATTCTGTTACCTAAGTTTGCATCTGCACAGTTCTTCCACTAAATTAGTTTTTGTACATTTTTCAGTGGAAATTGTTAAAAGTAGTCATTGTGCATAGAGTTGTATGGTTGTTAAACTTTGAAATCAACTATTTTTGTTTGGCACTTTGATTCAGTGAAAAAACTGAATCAAAGTGTAATTCCATTACGGTGGAATTGCCCTGCACACACTGTCTGGTCAAAATACACACACACACACACCATCATTTAGACACACATACAGAGTACACCCTCCCCAATAATCAACCAAACCCACTGCCAACATCCATCCTACCCCTCTCTCCTCCTGTTCTATAGCTCACCTGGCCCGAGAACCTGTGTCCTTCCAGGACAGGAAGTCAAGAAGGTCCAGAAAGTGGGCGGCGTCCCACCAGCAGGTCTCTCTCATGTTCTGACCAAAGAATTAAGGGTAGGGAGGAAATTACATTAAAACGTCAGGGCAATAAACAAACATCACTTAGGAAAACTAGCCAATCAGCAGAGTCCACCAATAAAACTGTCTGTTGACTTATAATGGGTGACCTCTAACCTCTGACTGCTTTCAGCCAGAGCAGCTTGGGAGGCTGCATCTCTGATGATATCACCCCTCCAACCCTGCCCAGGACCCTGTGGCCGGTGCTGGTGATGCGTCCATCCACATCACCACGTTCCACTCAGCCTCACCTACACACAGGGCAACAGAGGAGGAGGAGACATTTTGACCAAGACTTTCAAGTTGAAACATTGCACTCAATAAAACTGCATGAGCATTCAACAGTGTTAGTGCGGGTATCCATCTACTTTTCACCACTCTCTCACTCACCATCCTGGTTGATGGCTACAGGGTGGAAATTCTGGTTCAGGACCACAATAGAACAGGTAGCATCAAAACCCACCCCTCAGACCTGGCTCCTCTGCACTCCCTGGGTCACCCTCTGTCACATGAATATGGTGTTCGAAACATGTTGTTATGACACAAGGCGAGACCCAGATGCAGATGGTTGGAGTCTTACAATATTTATTAATCCAATAGGGGAAGGCAAGAGAATGGTCGTGGACAGGCAAAACTGTCAAAACCAGTTCAGAGTCCAAAAGGTACCGAAGGGCAGGCAGAATCAAGGTCAGGGCAGGCAGGATGATCAGGCRGGCGGGAAAGTAGTCCAGAGTCAGGCAGGGGTCAAAACCGGGAGGACTGGCAAAAAGAGAATAGCAAAAGGAGTACTGGAAAAACACGCTGGTTGACTTGACTAACAAACAAGATGAACTGGCACAGAGAGACAGGAAACACAGGGATAAATACACTGGGGCAAATAAGCGACACCTGGAGGGGGTGGAGACAATGAGAGGAATAGGTCAAACAGATCAGGGCGTGGCAGTTGTTTATGCTTTGGTTTTGTATTGCTGCTGAATATAAGGACAACATTTTGCAAAACGGCAACAAGTATCCATAAAGGCCTTGGAGTTAAGCGTCATACTAATCTACGCCAATAATTACAGAAATTCCTAGAGAATGCATCCCTTTGCAGAGCACTTAAGTCATACCTACACAATCTCAAATAGCCTGAACACTAGTCTGATTAACCATACCTACCAGGGAAACTAAAGTACAAAACGCACAGACAACCGGTAGAGAAAGTTCAAATGTAATTATATTGTACGGTATAAATTTCAACGATTTTGCACACAAATATCTCAGGCTGTATACCAATGAATTGTGTATTACTCTGATTAATCAGACTATCCTAACACCTACCCTAACTGTGCTACAGCACTTAGACCAGATGTCAGTGGATGACTGGACATATTGGTCTGAGTGAGGCTCCCAGATGGTGACAGGCTCCTCTGCAGTAGTCTTCATCTGTCCCTCCCTGGTGACCAGAGCAGCCATCACTCTGGCTGTCCCCACACCCACATAGTGCCACTCTACTGGACCTGACTCAACTATGAACAACACCTGCAGGAGAGAGAGAAATCATTAACCAAGGTTACTAGGGTAAGTCAGGATCTGTTTTTTATAGGTTATGGTCCCAAACATTTAATTAAAACATATAAACATATGTAGAGACTCATTGATAGAGTGTAAAAATACCAAAACTATTGCACTATGGTGAGTGATCAAATTTTTTTGTGTGGAGTTTCAACCATAATTTCGGTCTCCATTCAGTCTGCTGCATTTTACAATTTATTGTGCAAAACATGACTCTCTAAACATTTGATTTAAACAGGGACAACACGACGGGAAACTTTAACTTTTTTGAAACATTACTTTACGTCGAAGTTCACAATTTATGTTGATACGACAACGTTCTGATTTCCAACTTAACGCATTAGTGGCCAAAAAGGGTACGTCGTTGTGGTCTCGCATACCAAGGCATGTGTGTATTCATTCAGACGATTCTGTTGCGAAACGTTTCTTATGTTAGGTCACCGCAAAATCACAGAAAAACACAGTCATTTTTCCAGCCAAAGACAGGAGTCACAAAAAGCACAAATAGAGATAAAATTAATCACTAACCTTTGATGATCTTCATCAGATGACACTCATAGGACTTCATGTTACACAATACATATATGTTTTGTTCGATAAAGCTCATATTTATATCCAAAAACCTCAGTTTACRTTGGCGCCATGTTCAGAAATGCCTCCAAAATATCCGGAGAAATTGCAGAGCCATGTCAAATAACATAAATACTCATCATAAACTTTGATGAAAGATACATGTTTTACATAGAATTAAAGATACACTTGTTCTTAATGCAATCGCTGTGTCAGACTTCAAAAAGCTTTATGGCAAAAGCACAATATTCAATAATCTGAGAACAGCGTTCAGCCACAAAAGGAAGCCATACAGTTACCCGCCAAATTGTGCAGTCAACAAAACTCATAAAAAGCATTATTAATCTTCACTTACCTTTGTTGATCTTCGTCGGAATGCACTCCCAGGACTCCCACTTCCACAAGAAATGTTCGTTTTGTTCGGTAATGTCCATCATTTATGTCCAAATAGCTATTTTTGTTAGCGTGTTTGGTAAACAAATCCAAAGTCAGGAAGCGCGTTCACTAAAAGCAGACGAAATGTCAAAAAGTTCCGTAACAGTCAGTAGAAACATGTCAAACGATGTATTGAATCAATCTTTAGAATGTTTTTAACATAAATCTTCAATAAAGTTCCACCCGGAGAATTACATTGACTTCAGATGTGCGATGGAACAGAGCTCCCTCTCATGTGAACGCGCATGGTTAGAGGATGGTCAGGTCATGGCAGACCTGACTAATTCCCCTCTCATTCGGCCCCCCTTCACAGTAGAGGCATCAGACAACGTTCTACAGACTGTTGACATCTAGTGGAAGCCGTAGGAAGTGCAAACTCATCCATATCCCACTGTGTGTTCAATAGGGGCTGTGTTGAAAATCGACCAACCTCAGAATTCCCACTTCCTGTTTGGAGGAACCTTCCTGTTTGGATTTTTTCTCAGGTTTTTGCCTGCCATATGAGTTCTGTTATACTCACAGACATCATTCAAACAGTTTTAGAAACTTCAGAGTGTTTTCTATCCAATACGAATAATAATATGCATATATTAGCAACTGGGACTGAGGAGCAGGCAGTTTACTATGGGCACCTCTGTGCACCTTTCATCCAAGCTACTCAATACTGCCCCTGCAGCCATAAGAAGTTAAACAGAAATAAAAGAAACAAAACGGGGAGGGACTTAACTGAATTTGTCCAATAGAAAATCTTGTTTTAATTACACCCCAGTCCAGAGAGGTTTCTCTTTGGTTTGGTCAGCTTCGTAAACAGTGAGTCTGCGACACTGGCAGCTCATTATCCTACACACACAAATCTGAAATTACATTAGCCCACTAAATGTGCCGAATTTAAAGACTTTAGGTCAAATGCCCCGTTTTGAAATTCGGTACATAGCTCCCTCTCCTCACAAGGAACAAATTTGCCTCAGGGACCCATAAGGTCTGCCATGATGGATTTTTTTGAATTTTGTTAAAATGCTACTCTTCTGGCACCAAATGACTGATCTGGACAAAACTTGACGTGTCATCTACGAACAAAAGCCTCTCAACACAATATTTTCCAGACTAGTACCTAAAATAACATGGCCATTAAACACTCACGTGGGCGTGGTCTGGCTCATAAATGCATATAAATCCATCAAGGATATTCGTATTGTAACACAATTTGGTACACATGTTGCAAACACTGTTAAGACTCAATATGTCTTAATCTGTTTGACTCAGAGTGCTGAAATTTGGCTTACATGCTCAGGGATACGAGTCTAGCTAACCCACACGATATCTCAGACACCGCTGGCCTGATTTTGACAAAACATGGGTGAATGAAGCATCTTGCCATAGAGAATTCTCATTTACAACAGTACACTGATTGGCCCAAGGGGGGCATTGCATAATTCGTGGGGGGTGACATGTTTACTGTTGCCTTATTTTAAAGTGAGGATGTCAGGAAACGAATCTATATGTATAAAAAAAGCTCTGCCAAGATTATACCTTCAAATGGTATTGGCCTCAATTGAAAAAAAGGCATACACTTCTTAGAAATGGGTGATAATAACAAGTCAGGGTCATTAGAGTCTAACAGATTTTTTTTTTAAACATTCAGTCAGAATTGGAAGACATCCTATTGACCCTGCCAATACTACAAGGGCGAATACAGTATCTTACTATTGTGTTATTTTCTTAAAGTATAAACACTTAAAGCCAAGGGGAAACAGAGAAGCAGTGTACAGTTAGCAGGCTGTGTTTGGGTCATACATAAATAGAGGGGAGAGAGAATAGAGRAAGGAGAGGATGGAGGAAAACATAGCAGCAGGACAGGAAGAAACAGATGGTCGTTAACAAACACTGTAGACATGTTTAACATACACACGAGTGAGTGAGTGGGTAATCTAACTTTCCTCTATTTATGAACAACAAATGCAAAGGGCACTCTCCACATTTTGGATAGAGCAGAGCACAGACAGGAAGAGTGTGTTTTCATGGGCTTAGGATCCATCACTTTCCAACAAAGAACAGCTTATGGCAGCTGGGTCTGGGTCTAAACTCTTGATTACGCCTCATTTCCAGATGCATCAAACTATTTGCGTTCCGGCGGAAGTCATTCATTGTCAATGAAGCAGTCCGCAACGCTACGTTGGGGTGCCGCAATAGGCTGTGGTGCATTCTGTGTACTGCATGCATTCAATATTTTCAACTCGTGGGTTGCTTTACCGTGCGGTGGTACAAACGGAAGTACAGTCACAGACTCTAACAAGCTAGCTTTTAGCTACTGTAGTTGAAAAGCGAAGCACATGTGCGTCAAGTACGGAAAATGTGGACTAGACATCCAGCAAAACAAAGAGCATATGCATCTGGTGGACATCGGGCAATAGACCTCCATGCAGTGGAAGCAGCTGGCTGAGCCAGGGGGAAGAAGATGGTGTTATCTAGAGGTTACCCATCAGGCCACTGAACAGGAAGCAGGTACAGAGGAACAGGAAGTATGGCCAGGTCAGCTGAAGGCTGATGGGAAAATTCCCAGTTACAGTAATAAACACAGCAGCGTGCTGGGGGATATGTGTAAACCTATTTTATCTTCAGCAAAGAGACCGCTGAGAGACCAGTCTCAAGTCTTACTAGCTCCATACAGAGAATGCAGGTGTGTGTTTTTCTTTTTTGGCTTATGTGTGTTTGATCTGTCCCTGTGACTGTGTGCATGACTGTGGTATTGGAACGTTGTTGTTGAACCCATTATAGTATCATTATCGTGACAGGAGGAACAGACTTTCCAAAATATTCCAATCTGGAATTCCAACTAAAGGTGTCAATATCTCCAAATGGTGGTTGTTGTTCCGCTGTCAAGGCAACCTGAAGACAAGCGTGTCATCTCAGGGTTGATTTCACAGCAAGGACAGAGCACAGAGACAATAACAGTGCTATCAGTCCATGAGTTTGCTTGAGACTGAGGAGCAACACTGAGGCCCATAGAGCTCTACTGGAACTGTAAGGAGTTTCTCCACACATTGCATATTACAGACAGATCATAAGACATATTTCCATCTATTCAGGGAAATAATGAAAAACCTAGTTAGAGAGTTTACATTCAGTAATGCTAATACCTAGGATATGTATTTGCATGGTAGTACCTATGTAATTACAGTGTAGAAACACATTGTTGCTACATACAGGTAACTACCAAAATAATGGAAGCACTTGAGGGATACAAAGTATATTGAAAACAGGTTCTTCCACACAGGTGTGGTTCCTGAGTTAAATAAACAATGAACATCCCATCATGCTTAGGGTCATGTATAAAACTGCTGGGCAGGCCATTATTTTGGCTATTTCTTTGAGGATGAGAATGCCCCCATCCACAGGGCACGAATGGTCACTGAATGGTTTGATGAGCATGAAAACGATGTAAACCACATGCCATGGCCATCTCAGTCACCAGAGCTCAACCCAATTGAACACCATCAACAAAACACAAAATGATGGTATTTCTTGTGCAAAAATAGTGTTGCAACCCTCCGATAGAGTTCCAGACACTTGTAGAATCTATGCCAAAGTGCATGGAAGCTGTTCTGTCTCGTGGTGGCCCAACGCCAAATTAAGACACCTTATGTTGGTGTTTCCTTTATTTTGGCAGATGCCTACTTGTTATACCTGTACTTGAAGCACCCCTTAAAATGTGAGGCACAATGTTCTATTTGATATTCATTTGAACATTTTCCTTCCCCTATATAACCAATGCAGAAAGTATCACCTGAAAAGCAAAACAAAAAAACAGGGGGAGCCACCCCCTTCCCTCGGCCCCCTCTCTCTCTCCCTCTCTCACACACGCCAGAAGTAGTCACCTCCAAAACGATTGACACCCTTGATAAAGATGAGCAAAAAAGACAATCAAATAAATAATTAAAATACTGAGCTATATCGTATGCTCAACATATCGAGAAAATTATATTATTTTATAATAGCACAATTGCTCGTAGAAAGATATTTTGTTTAACAAGTAGCCTAATACTTATTGGCACCCTGGCTTTCAATACTCCAGCACCCTCCCCTTGGGAGGATAACGACAGAGCCTTTTTCTCAAATGTTTTATGAGATTGGAGAACACATTGGGAGGAATCATAGGACTTTCCTCCATACAGAATTTTTCCAGATCCTTGATATCTTCGACTGCCCTCTTCAATTCAAACCACTGGTTTTCAATGGGTTCAAGTCCGGAGACTGATAAAATGATGATTTTATAGTCAATTAACCATTTCTTATGGATTTGGATGTGTGCCTGAGGTTATTGTCCTGCTGGAAGATCCACTTGTGGCCAAGTTGCAGAGACAACCAGGTTTTTGGCTAAAATGTCCTGGTACATGATGCCATTGATTTAACGAGGTTCCCAGTATCAGTGGAAGCAAAATAGCCCCATAACATCTATCACTCCAGTGTTCATTTGCTAAATTGTAATTACTTCGCTACTATGGCCTATTTATTGTCTTACCTCCTTACGCCATTTGCACACACTGTATATAGACTTTTTCTATTGTGTTATTGACTTTACGTTTGTTTATTCCAGGTGTAACTCTGTGTTGTTTGTGTCACACTGCTTTGCTTTATCTTGGCCAGGTCGCAGTTGTAAATGAGAACTTGTTCTCAACTGGCCTACCTGGTTAAATAAAGGTGTGAAAAAAAAATACACCACATATTTTACAGTAGGTATGAGGTACTTTTCTGCATATGCCTCCATTATTTTAAGCCAAACCCATCACTGGTGTGTGTGAGGATAATAGCACTGGGTCTAAGATCCCTCACAATGTGTTCTCCAATCTCATAAACATTTTAGAAAAAGGATGTGCCATTATCCTCACAAAGGTGCTGGAGTATTGAAAACAGGGCTGCCAATAATTATCTTTTTGTGAATTTTGTGATTTTTTTGTGAATCTTTTTTTAATCTTTTGTGATTTTTTTTATTATTGCTTGTTAAAAAAAACATATCTTTCTCTGAGTAATTGTGTTAGTATAAAAAAAAATCCCAATTTTTATGCATGAAATATAGCTCACTATTTGAAATATTTATTTGATATCGCTTTTTTTTGCTAATCTTCATCAACGGTGCCAATCATTTGTGTGGTGACTGTGGTGCCAAATTGCCACGCTTCCACCTACAAAATCAAAGAGCAAAAGAAGGAAAGCAAATATTGTGAAAGCTGTTATTCAAAAGGAAATCTAGTCAACCTGATTAAAATTGGGTTACGAAATAGAGCGGGTAACAATATTTTCAAAAACAATACGTAATCCCAGAGGACACCGCTCCTTTTACTGCATTACCTAATCCCATCAACCATTGCGGGAGGCGGGAACATGGCTGGTTGTCAACGCAACGTGCATGTCATTACAAAAAGTAACGCCCATCACATCATCTCAAACCAATAGGAAGCCTTAGAAATTACATCATTGTTATTTTCAGTATAGCAGCAGCATAGAAGTGGATAAAGTTCGTCTCCACGTTGGAAGTGCTAGAAAGTACATTGTATCGAGTGAGATACAGCATCTGCTTAGAAAAGAAAAGACTCATTTCAGTAGGCAAATCGAATAAAAAAAATCTTCATTGAAACAAAGACGCATATCGATTGAGGAAGTGAATATTTTTTGTTTGATACTATTCTTCTTTTTATCAATCCTCAAGAAAAGTTTCCACTTAGGACATCAAAAGTTATCCTCCGACTTGAGGTTCGAACATTAGTCTACTTGTCCTAAAACTGTCAAAAGATTGAGGACATCGGATTGCAGTTTATCACTCCAAATTGTTTATTGCAATTTCAACATTTGATGCTTTAATTTTTTCCCCAACAACTATCTTCGAGATAAAGACCAGTCAATTGATGCCCACCAAGATGGAAGCTACATTCTATGACGAATCGTTAAATGGTCAGCAAGGCGCAGTGGGTGGATATCATGGGTTTAACCCGAATAGTATGAAGCAGAGTATGACACTGAACCTCAACGACCCTAAAATGTTTAAACCTCATCTGCGGGCGAAAGCTATCGATATACTGACGTCCCCTGATGTGGGATTATTAAAACTGGCCTCTCCGGAATTGGAAAGGCTCATCATCCAGTCCTGCAATGGTTTGACGACTCCGACCCCAACTCAGTTCCTCTGTCCCAAGAACATCACCGACGAGCAAGAGGGTTTTGCTGAGGGTTTCGTGAGGGCGCTCGCGGAGCTTCATTATCAACAGCATATGCCTAATGGCAGTTGTGACTCTCAGACGAATGCTTCCAACGACATGGCATCCGCCTCTACTGTGTTGGACAGTCCTATACCCTACAGCTGCACCGTGCGCCCCGAGCCACCGGAATACACAAACTTGGGCCTTTTCAATCGGGCTGTCAGCTCTGCGTCGGCACCTACCGGCGACAGACACTCCTCCGCCAGTTATACGTCCGTCCCGTCCCAAACCCACATCGAGACCCAGCTGCCAGCCCAGCACCCACGGCTACAGCCATTCAAGGAGGAGCCCCAGACGGTGCCCGAGATGAGCGGCGATACCCCTCCGATGTCTCCTATCGACATGGAGAACCAGGAGAGGATAAAGGCCGAGAGAAAGCGCATGAGGAACAGGGTGGCCGCGTCTAAATGCCGGAAAAGGAAGCTGGAGAGGATATCGAGGCTGGAGGACAGGGTCAAAAACCTGAAGACCCAACACACAGAGTTGGTCTCTTCTGCCAACGTGCTCCGGGACGAACTGGCACTGCTCAAACAGAAGGTCATGGACCACGTTAACAGCGGGTGCCAACTCATATTGACGCAGCAGCTCCAGGCGTTCTGAACAGCCATAAGACATTGCGGTTTGAGTGAGAGACTTTTCATTATGGGACCAAACGCAGCTCCTATAAGGGGCGTGTTCTTCGTCTTTGCGCCCTGACAGAATGGCGACAAGAAAAATAAACGTATTCGTGGAATAAATAGGCTAGTGGTGTCTACGGCCAACAAACAGTGGCAATGCCTGTTGATCGATTACGAGTTCTGACATTGTCTAGTATGTATATAGACCAAGTCTAGCACTGAGTTTTCTCACCAGCGACAAGTTGTACAATGTAACACAATAACGTTACGAGACATTGCTTTATTGACACACCTTGTGCGAGGATTGACCCAGAGGTGTTTGTGTACTAGGACTGACACAAAACTGCCTTACTTTCTTAACATTTACATTAATACCATTTTGTGAAAAGGTTCAAACAAATGTTAGACCTGAATGAATAGTTTATCATAATACTATTTTTATGCCTGTCTTTTGAGCACTTCAGAAAATACAAAATATACGACAAATACAATGTGGAATAAAAAGTCATGAATTGAGAATATTGTCTTGTTATAATTATAAAGAATTGGGTTTTAAATTGCTTTTATTGGCACAGAAAAAAAGTTGAATAGTTCGTTCTTGGATGAACAGTGAATTAATTTAATGTTTGTTAACAGTAAAATGGGGACAGACTGACCATTGAGTCACTCCAGTGTAGTGTAATCGCTTGGTAGGGGACCGTGCTCCTCGACAACGATTGGACATCGTTTCGGAAATGAGCAGCAAGCAAGCCAAATATGGCAAGAGAGCTCTGAGAGCAGTTACGTTTTCTATGACGGTGGGTCAGGGTGTGCCTAAAATACTGTCTCCTGTTGTAAATGCTGGTTGGTAGTAATAGTCTTACGACTGGTGTTTTAAGGAGCTGAGGTGCTACATAAATTAAAATATCTTTGATAACGAGTTCACATGACTGAGAAAAAAACATTCTTCAATGGTGTCTTGTGTAGATATTGTAATGTGTTCAATAGTGTCAACTACTGCCCCCCTTCACTGCTGCTTAAATGATTACCAGTATGCTGCTATCCATTGGTTATTGATTGACATTCCCAAGTATCTATTCATACTGCTACTGGACACTATTACTCCTGTTTACATGTACAGTGCATTTGGAAAGTATTAAGACCCCTGGACTTTTCCCCCAACATTTTGTTATGTTAAAACCTTATTCTAAAATGTATTCGATTTTTCCCCCTAATCAATCTACACACACAACCTCATAATGACAAAGCACAAACAGGTTTGTATACATTTTTCGTAAATTTATATTAAAAATACAAAGAATCACATTTACATAAGTATTCAGACCCTTTACTCAGTACTTTATTGAAGCACCTTTGGCAGCGATTACAGCCTCGAGTCTTCTTGGGTATGACGCTACAAGCTTGGCACACCTGTATTTGGGGAGTTTCTCCCATTCTTCTCTGCAGATCCTCTCAAGTTCTGCCAGGTTGGATAGGGAGCGTCGCTGCAAAGCCAGATATGTTCGATCAGGTTCAAGTCCAGGCTCTGCCTGGGCCACTCAAGGACATTCAGAGACTTGTTCCAAAAGGCACCCCTGCGTTGTCTTGGCTGTGTGCTTAGGGTCGTTGTCCTGTTGGAAGGTGAACCTTCGCCCCAGTCTGAGGTCCTGAACGCTCTGGAACAGGTTTTTAATCAAGGATCTCTCCGTACTTAGCTCAGTTCATCTTTCCCTCGATCCTGACTAGTCTCCCAGTCCCTGCCGCTGAAAAACATCCCCACAGCATGATGCTGCCAACACCATGCTTCACCGTAGGGATGGTGCTATGTTTCCTCCAGATATGACGCTTGGCATTTAGGCCAAAGAGTTCAATCGTGGTTTCATCAAACCAGAGAATCTTGTTTCTCATGGTCACTGTCCATTAGGTGCCTTTTGGCAAATTCCAAGCGGGCTGTCATGTGCCTTTTACTGAGGAGTGGCTTCCGCCTAGCCACTCTGACATAAAGACCTGATTGGTGAAGTACTGCAGAGATGGTTGTCCTTCTGGAATGTTCTCCCATCTCCACAGAGAAAGTCTGGAGCTCTGTCAGAGTGATCATCGGGTTCTTGGTCACCTCCCTGACCAAGGCCCTTCTCCGATTGCTCAGTTTGGCCAGCTCTAGGAAGAGTCTTGGTGGTTCCAAATTTCTTCCATTTAAAAGTGATGAAGGCCACGTATTCTTGTGGATCTTTTTCTTGGTACTCTTCCCCAGATCTGAGCCTCAACACAATGCGGTCTCTGAGCTCTACCGACAATTCCTTCGACGTCATGGCTTGGTTTTGCTCTGGCACACACTGTCAATTGTGAGACCTTATATAGACAGGTGTGTGCCTTCCCAAATCATGTCCAATCAATTGAATTTACCGCCAGTGCACTCCAATCAAGTTGTAGAAACATCAAGGATGATCAATGGAAACAGGATGCCCCTGAGCTCAATTTCGAGTCTCATAGCTAGGGTCTGAATACTTTAAATAAATTTTTTTATTTTAATATATTTGCAAAAAAAATCTAAAAACCTGTTTTCACTTTGTCATTATGGGGTAATGTGTGTAGACTGAGGATTTAAAACAATTTTTTTTTTCTTAGAATAAGGCTGTAATGTTACAAAATGTGGAAAAAGTCGAGGGGTCTGAATACTTTCCAAATGCACAGTATATAATACCATTAGTATATTACCATAAATAGTTATATATATCCCTGCTACCAGTCATGTTTTAGTCCTGTTTACATGTATATTGGCCTATCACGCCTACACTTGCACACCACTTATGATGCTGCATACTGTTTACTATTATTATAAGGGATTCACAGCAAAGCTATGAAACCTATTGTTATTCTTAGATACTTCCCCCCAATTGACATGGTTAAATAACTCAAGCATAAATTGGTAATTTATTTATTTGGCACACAGAAACTAGAGGCCATGAGTAGCTTGGTCAAAAATAATGGCACAGTTGGCCTATAGGTGGTGCTGTTATAATCAGTCTCACAAACCCTCATATCCGCTGCCCCGTTTGACCTAGAGACTTGAAAGGTCTTTCCTCATGCTGAAAAAATTTGCCTCAAGGACCCATACGGTCCCTCAGGATAGATTTTCCTCCATCTTGGACATTTTGGAAAATCTTTGAAAAATTTCTCATGAACCATAAATCCAAATTATACCATCTCTTAACTTAGTTCGAGAAAAACTAAGGGATTGGTGATGAGATGGCTGAGTTATTGATAAATCAGGAAATCAGATTTTACGTGTCCATTTAAAATCTTTGTAAATCCACAATGGCCTATCAACTTTGTAGGGTCACCAAACACATTACCATGATGAACCATGTTAAGTTTGGCTTTGATATCTTAAAAAGTTAACAATTCACTTTGACTATGTAAGACCAATGCTTATTAAAATAATCATAAAATAATCTTCACCTGGACTGAAAGTCTGATACACTCAGAATGTGGTATTTTGAATCATCAAAACAGTCCCTAAACAGTTTGAGAAAATAACATTGATGCATTCAAAGATGGCCACACTATACCAATAGATGCATATTAGCACGTGGAAAAAAATTCAAAACAATAAAGAAATCTTCTCATGAACCATGAACCATGACCATGCTACGTCTTAACTTAGTTTGTGAAAAGCTAAAGGGATTGGTAAAAAGATGGCAGAGTTAGCAAATCAAAAATCAGATTTGACGTGTCCATTTAAACCACTGTAAAGCCACTCCAAAGTGGCCTATCAACTTGAAACGTATCATCGCTATAATGGACGTCCTTATGCTAATAATACTTAAAACATCTTCTCATGAACTTTAAGTCAGATTGAGTCTATATACCAAATCTGGAGTCAATGAATTAGCCTAATGAATTTGACAATGATTAGTTGCTGCATTCAAAGTCGGCCACACTACACCACTAGATGGCACCATATCACACCAGGGCTATAAAGAACTGAACCGATGGACATGGGCCATGAAACTTGGTAAGTAAACCTTACGTATATGTCCTTACAAGCTGTGTGAACATAAAGTCACTGCAACCTTAGATGGCTGCACCAGACCAGTTGGTGGCACTATAGATTTCATTGGCAACAGTGAGATATGGCAACAATACTAGAGTAATTACTATTGATCAAGTGGACTTTGATATTAAACAGGTGTAAACTGGTGTAAAAAATTTATAAATAATATATACACACATATATACATATTTGCATGCATACTAATACATGCATTGCTCTGACAAAGTACAGTGAACAAGGACCCAAGTGTACTACTCAGGCATAACTCTACAAGAGCATGTCAATATCGCAATAATAGGGCTGCAACATTTGTACACAGAGGCGTGGGGAATACAACAAAAGTAACACTATTTTATCAAACAAATTAACGGACAAAATAAACCCACCAGAAGGTCAGAAATGCACCCATCCTCAAACGTATTAACATAACTAACGGTGCATTTAAAGGAGGGTCAGAGAGGCTATGGGAGAGATACCACTGTGTGCGCACGCGTGTGTAGACATGTTAGTGCCATAACAAGCTGTCTGTGACCACACCACACTGGGCCTTCATTCCTTCCTTTTCATTACAGCACAGCTCTGTGAGCCTTCAACACAGATCTACTGTGTGCATCATAGGCTGGGTTTGCACTCTACCAAGCGTTCGAAAACGTTATTGACACTAGTGTAAAGTTGTGGTGCGTGGTGAAGCGGTTGCAGAGCCTCTACGGAGTAGACCTAGTGGAGTGTAAATCCAGTCTTCGATATCATCCTCTCGCTCTGCTTCAAGGCAGGGTTTAGGGCCCATATGGATGCCTCAACACTGTTTGTTAAACTCTCCATTTGTCTCTGCCATACCCCCACCACGATCTGCCTGTCGATCCACCAGACTGTCTGTGTGTGTCTCAGCTGACGAGCAGACCATTCATCCCTGCGAGGCATTGGCGGTGCACATGGTCCTGCTCCAGTTCCTCATGACCGGGATGCCACAGCCGGGACAGGATCCGTTCCATGTTCAGGGCATACATGGTGTGAGAGGGCATCACACCTCGGCGGACCTACGTCAAGGAAAAACATGAACAATATAGTCGTTTGAGTTGATTTCTTTCACATACAATGACACAAATACCTTTTCAGCTTTCCTTTTTATTAGAGAGAAAAATGTTTGTTGAATGCAGTTGAAAAAGCAAATCAATTCAAATGTCAGAATGTTTTTTTGTTATAGGTATAATCATGTGACCTAAGGCAGATTGAAGCGGTGRTTCTCTCACCTGTCCCAGGAGATCAAACATGCTGATAGGAGGGAGGGGCGCAAGGAGACTGTCACCAGAACAGGCCAATAGGAGAGCAGCCTGCTGCTCAGCATCGTCTTGTAATAGCGGAGGGGGCGGGCCGGCCAGACGAGATAGACTGTGAGGTGGGCTAGAGTACGGATGAGGAGAAAGAGTCAGAACAGACAGACAGACGAGCATGACAAGAGCCTAAAAGTCATTTATTAGTAAGGGGAAATTCTGCCTGGCCCTTAAACTGCTAATTAAATTTGTAATTTTTTATTTAAAAAAAAAAAAAGTATTTAGATGGACCTCTATCCAGTCTCCAAGTGATCCTTTTTGCAGTGTGCTGTACGGGCAGCTCTCCTACCTCACCTTACTGCTACTACTGGTGCTTCATGTACCTAAAGTATAGTATGCTGTTTGAACTAACAACCATTTAAGGTAAAACTGAAGTCTATAAAATTACTCTAAATTGACACTTGAAGTTACATTTGAACAGAGCAGTTAAACTTTATTCTACAGTCCGCTGCTTACCATATAGTTACTCATTAAAAAGGTAATCGCATAATAATTGCATTTTCGTTTCTATGCAATTCATTGATACAAGTAGTTGTGCAACCAGAGGGGGGGGAGTAATAAAAAAATATAAACTCTAGACCACCTTTACTCCACACACAAAGCCCTCCCTCACCCTCCATTTGGCAAATCTGACCATAATTATATCCTCCTGATTCCTTCTTACAAGCAAAAACTAAAGCAGGAAGTACCAGTGACTTGGTCAATAAGAAAGTGGTCAGATGAAGCAGATGCTAAGCWACAGGACTGTTTTGCTAGCAGACTGGAATATGGTCCGGGATTCTTCCGATGGCATTGAGGAGCACACGTACATACATACCCCAACCAGAAGCCATGGATTACAGGAAACATCCGCACTGAGCTAAAGGGAAGAGCTGCCGCTTTCAAGGAGCGGGACTCTAACCCAGAAGCATATAAGAAATCCCGCTATGCCCTCCAACGAACCATCAAACAGGCAAAGCATCAATTCAGGACTAAGATTGAATCGTACTACACCGGCTCCGGTGCTCGTCGGATGTGGCAGGGCTTGCAAACTATTACACCTATTATCACCCTAAGAGGTAGTAATAATAACTGGGGGAAGAGCAGCATTCTTCTTACCAAATCACATGACCTTTATATTATAGCTGTTCAGAACAAGGTTAAGGGCAGAGAAAGCTTGTTGGACACTAAGAAAGCTTTGTTGTAGAGCATTTAACACAACATCTGGGGAGGGGCCAGCTGAGTGTAAGACTATCATCTGAATATAAATGGATGAGAGAGCTTCCTACTGCCTGACCTATGTTGTTGATGTAAATTGAGAAGAGCGTGGGGTCTAGGATTGAGCTTTGGGGTACTCCCTTGGTGACAGGCAGTGGCTGAGACATCAGATTTTCTGACTTTATACACTGCACTCAGAGAGGTAGTTAGCAAACCAGGCCATAGACCCCTCAGAGACACCAATACTCCTTAGCCGGCCCACAAGAATGGAATGGTCTACCGTATCAAAATCTTTGGCCAAGTCAATAAAAATAGCACAATATTGCTTAGAATCAAGGGCAATGGTGACATCATTGAGGACCTTTAAGGTTGCAGTGACACATCCATAACCGGAGCAGAAACCAGATTGCATACCCGAGACAATACTATAGACATCAAGAAAGCCAGTCAGTTCATTATTGAAACGTTTTTCAACACTTTTGATTAACAGGGCACAATAGAAATAGGCCTATAACAGTTAGGATTAGAGGTCGACCGATTATGATTTTTCAACGCCGATACCGATTATTGGAGGACCAAAAAAAGCCGATACCGATTAATCGGCCGATTTCTTTTATTTATTTGTAATGACAATTACAACAATACTGAATGAACACTTATTTGAACTTAATATAATACATCAATAAAATCAATTTTGCCTCAAATAAATAATGAAACATGTTCAATTTGGTTTAAATAATGCAAAAACAAAGTGTTGGAGAAGAAAGTAAAAGTGCAATATGTGCCATGTAAAAAAGCTAACGTTTAAGTTCCTTGCTCAGAACATGAGAACATATGAAAGCTGGTGGTTCCTTTTAACATGAGTCTTCAATATTCCCAGGTAAGTTTTAGGTTGTAGTTATTATAGGAATTATAGGACTATTTCTCTCTATACGATTTGTATTTCATATACCTTTGACTATTGGATGTTCTTATAGGCACTTTAGTATGCAATTCTTGAGGTGGAGTAACTCTGCAAGATCACGGTCGAACCATGGGCTGAACCTGTTTTTAATACTCATTTTCTTTATGGGGGCATGTTTGTTAACAATACCACTGAAAGTATCAAAAAAGAAGGTCCAAGCGTCTTCGACAGAGGATCAAGCTGATTCTATACCATTTTACAGAGGCCAGTTCATGAAGGAAGGCTTGCTCATTAAAGTTTTTTAGCAAGCGTCTATGACAAATCAGATGAGCTAAATTACTTCTATGCTCGTGTCAAGGCAAGTAACACTGAAGCATGCATGAGAGCATCAGCTGTTCCAGACGACTGTGATCACACTCTCCGTAGTCGATGTGAGTAAGACCTTTAAACATGTCAACATTCACAAGGCCGCAAGGCCAGACGGATTTCCAGGACTTGTAATCCGAGCATGCGATGACCAACTGGCAAGTGTCTTCACTGACATCTTCAACCTGTCCCTGACTGAGTCTGTAATACCAACATGTTTCAAGCAGACCACCATAGTCCCTGTGCCTAAGGTAACCTGCTTAAATGACTACCGGTCCGTAGCACTCACCGGGCTGCAGTGGAGCAGGTTGAGAGCTTCAAGTTCCTTGGTGTCCACATCACCAACAAACTATCATGGTCCAAACACACCAAGAACAGTCGTGAAGACGGCACGACAAAGCCTATTAACCCTCAGGAGACTGAAAAGATTTGGCATGTATCCTCAGATCCTCAAAAGGTTCCACAGCTGCACCATCGACAGCATCCTGACTGGGGCATCACTGCTGGTATGGCAACTGCTCGGCCTCCGACCCAAGGCACTACAGAGGGTAGTGCGGTATGGCCCAGTACATCACTGTGCCAAGCTTCCTGCCACAGTACCTCTATACCAGCGGGGTCAGAGAAAGGCCCTAAAAATTGTTAAAGACTCCAGCCACCCTAGTCATAGACTGTCTTCTCCCTACGCACGGCAAGCTGTACCGGAGCACCAAGTCTAGGTCCAAAAGGCTTCTAAAGCTTCTACCCCCATGCCATAAGACTCCTGAAAAAAGAAACAGGGCTACTCAGGCCCCTCTTTTACACTGCTGCTAGCTCTGTTTATTATCTATGAATAGTCACTTTAACGCTACCTACATGTAAATATTACCTCGACTAACCGGTGCCCCTGCACAATGACTCTGTACCGGTACCCCATGTATATAGGCCGCTATTGTTATTTTACTCCTAAAACTTTATTTTCTTAAAAACTTCTTAAAGCATTGTTGGTTAAGCGGAGCGGCCGGTAGCCTAGTGGTTAGAGCGTTGGCCAGTAACCAAAAGGTTGCTGGATCGAATCCCTGAACTGACAAGGTAAAAATCTGTCCTTCTGCCCATGAACAAGGCAGTTAACCCACTGTTCCCCGGTAGGCCATCATTGTAATAAGGATTTGTTCTTAACTGACTTGCCTAGATAAATAAAGGTTAAATTAAAAAATGTAAGGGCTTGTAAGTAATCATTTCACTAAGGTCTACCTATACCGGTTGTATTTGGCGCATGTGATAAATAACATTTGATTTGATACTTCGTTGACATTTTTCTAGTTGATTTAAGGCGGCTGAACGCTGCAGACAGACAATTAACCTCATTACCAATCTGTGACAATGTGGTAGGCTGCCAGGCTGTTCTTCAAGTAGGGCTGGGGTGACATCACTGCGAAGGCGTAGGGAAGTGTCCATCACGCAGCCGGTAGGCCTTCCACCTGGACACCACAGCAGTCAGCATGTCCTTCAGGTGGTCTGTGGTAGTGGAAGGAACGACAGGTGAGTGAAGTGTGTGTATGAAGGGGGAATCCTGAGTGGACTGATACAACTGGCTGTTGGAAGTGTACAAAGCCTGTCTCAAAGCATAAAGTAACCTGTGCTACATGAAATCTTACAACTCTTCTCATATCTTGTACTAGTATCCCATAAAAACACACACACATACCTCCACTGCGTGGACCATGGTGCTGACGGCGTCCTCCGTGACGTTGTCCAGGCCCAGCTCAAAAGCGGTGACCATCATGCGGGCCTCCAGCTGGCCCCGGTTGGGCAGCAACAGGGTGTGGGCACTAAGTCTCAGCTCCTCCTCACTCCCAACCTCCCGCAGGCTGAAGGCCTGGGCCGCACTCAGAGGGTTCTGGGGCTGGAAACGATGCTGGACACGCAACAGGTCACACACACAGAATTATACTTCACCAACAGGAGAGGTCTGAAGTTTTAAACCATGTATTACTGCCACCTCCCATTACGCATTATTGAAGGACAACTCACATCAAATTTCTGTCTGAAGGAGAACTTCTTTTTTTCCTTTGCACTTGGAGGCTGAGCTACCTGCACACTGCAAAGATCCAGCACCCTCTGAAAAAGGAATGGGTTGCAGTCAGGTTTGTGGTCAACATACAGATGTGTGGTATCCATCGATATTGATATATTCGATGGAAAACCTACCTGGTGTGGAGACGATTATCTGACAACGTGTGAGAATGGCCAGGAGAAAGTCATTGTGGACATGAACTGAGAGAGAGAAAGAAAAAAATAGGGAGAGTTTTATTGAAATTCTTAATTTTTTTGCACTGAGCAACTAGCTCTGGTCCATACGCTTGTGTCAGGTGTGCAGCTCGTAGTGCGAATCGGACGCATGTGCATGGCTAGTGGCTGTAAACAAACGCTCTCATTTCATATTTTGGAGAACGGACAACTGAAGAATTCAGTGAAAAGTTAAATCAAAACTCTAGTAACATCTTAACTTTGGTGAGTAATGAAAGTATATTGAAGCCAGTCACTAAAATAAATTGTTGATGGGGGATGAATGGAAAGATGCAAGTCGCTGGCAGGACCAGAGCTAGGTTTATAAACCCTTGATTGCTGATACTATGTATTGGTCAGTGAGAGGCTTTGAAGCCCCAGGTCACCCATATTGTCACTCCCCAGAAGAAGCAGTCCTCCAAGGTAGTTCAATTAAAATGTTCAAGTACAAAATTACATGTCATTACAGGTTTTGGGGGCAGTAAATTAGAACTTTCCAAAATTATACTTAAAGTTTTATATATTTTTTCAATTTAATTTTTGGCTCATATAATATAAAAGTATGCATTAAGGTGAGTCTGTAATAGAATAAATAAGCAAAAATAAATTTTGACATTAATAAATGCATTTTATAGCTTCCAAAAGTTTTACATCAGTGGGGGAGTGTCTAGATGGAGGCGGAGAGCTTCAAAACAGCCCTTTCCGAAATGCACCTTGGCCTTTCCAACCCTGACCCAATATATACAGTTTAAGACGAGAGTTTACTTACACTTAGGTTGGAGTCAATAAAACTCGTTTTTCAACCACTCCACAAATTTCTTGTTAACAACTATAGTTTTGGCAAGTCGGTTAGGACATCTATTTTGTGCATGACACAAGTCATTTTTCCAACAATTGTTTACAGATTATTTCACTGTATCACAATTCCAGTGGGTCAGACGTTTACATACACTAAGTTGACTGTACCTTTAAACAGCTTGGAAAATTCCAGAAAATTATGTCATGGCTTAGAAGCTCTGATAGCTAATTGACATAATTTGAGTAA
>NC_036859.1:10752568-10771068 GCF_002910315.2 Salvelinus sp. IW2-2015 | reverse complement strand
ACAGGACTGTTTTGCTAGCAGACTGGAATATGGTCCGGGATTCTTCCGATGGCATTGAGGAGCACACGTACATACATACCCCAACCAGAAGCCATGGATTACAGGAAACATCCGCACTGAGCTAAAGGGAAGAGCTGCCGCTTTCAAGGAGCGGGACTCTAACCCAGAAGCATATAAGAAATCCCGCTATGCCCTCCAACGAACCATCAAACAGGCAAAGCATCAATTCAGGACTAAGATTGAATCGTACTACACCGGCTCCGGTGCTCGTCGGATGTGGCAGGGCTTGCAAACTATTACACCTATTATCACCCTAAGAGGTAGTAATAATAACTGGGGGAAGAGCAGCATTCTTCTTACCAAATCACATGACCTTTATATTATAGCTGTTCAGAACAAGGTTAAGGGCAGAGAAAGCTTGTTGGACACTAAGAAAGCTTTGTTGTAGAGCATTTAACACAACATCTGGGGAGGGGCCAGCTGAGTGTAAGACTATCATCTGAATATAAATGGATGAGAGAGCTTCCTACTGCCTGACCTATGTTGTTGATGTAAATTGAGAAGAGCGTGGGGTCTAGGATTGAGCTTTGGGGTACTCCCTTGGTGACAGGCAGTGGCTGAGACATCAGATTTTCTGACTTTATACACTGCACTCAGAGAGGTAGTTAGCAAACCAGGCCATAGACCCCTCAGAGACACCAATACTCCTTAGCCGGCCCACAAGAATGGAATGGTCTACCGTATCAAGCTGTACCGGAGCACCAAGTCTAGGTCCAAAAGGCTTCTAAAGCTTCTACCCCCATGCCATAAGACTCCTGAAAAAAGAATCAAGGGCTACTCAGGCCCCTCTTTTACACTGCTGCTAGTCTCTGTTTATTATCTATGAATAGTCACTTTAACGCTACCTACATGTAAATATTACCTCGACTAACCGGTGCCCCTGCACATTGACTCTGTACCGGTACCCCATGTATATAGCCCCGCTATTGTTATTTTACTCCTAAAACTTTATTTTCTTAAAAACTTCTTAAAGCATTGTTGGTTAAGCGGAGCGSCCGGTAGCCTAGTGGTTAGAGCGTTGGGCCAGTAACCAAAAGGTTGCTGGATCGAATCCCTGAACTGACAAGGTAAAAATCTGTCCTTCTGCCCATGAACAAGGCAGTTAACCCACTGTTCCCCGGTAGGCCATCATTGTAAATAAGGATTTGTTCTTAACTGACTTTGCCTAGATAAATAAAGGTTAAATTAAAAAAATGTAAGGGCTTGTAAGTAATCATTTCACTAAGGTCTACCTATACCGGTTGTATTTGGCGCATGTGATAAATAACATTTGATTTGATACTTCGTTGAACATTTTTCTAGTTGATTTAAGGCGGCTGAACGCTGCAGACAGACAATTAACCTCATTACCAATCTGTGACAATGTGGTAGGCTGCCAGGCTGTTCTTCAAGTAGGGCTGGGGGGGTGACATCACTGCCGAAGGCGTAGGGGAWGTGTCCATCACGCAGCCGGTAGGCCTTCCACCTGGACACCACAGCAGTCAGCATGTCCTTCAGGTGGCTCTGTGGTAGTGGAAGGAACGACAGGTGAGTGAAGTGTGTGTATGAAGGGGGGAAATCCTGAGTGGACTGATACAACTGGCTGTTGGAAGGTGTACAAAGCCTGTCTCAAAGCATAAAGTAACCTGTGCTACATGAAATCTTACAACTCTTCTCATATCTTGTACTAGTATCCCATAAAAACACACACACATACCTCCACTGCGTGGACCATGGTGCTGACGGCGTCCTCCGTGACGTTGTCCAGGCCCAGCTCAAAAGCGGTGACCATCATGCGGGCCTCCAGCTGGCCCCGGTTGGGCAGCAACAGGGTGTGGGCACTAAGTCTCAGCTCCTCCTCACTCCCAACCTCCCGCAGGCTGAAGGCCTGGGCCGCACTCAGAGGGTTCTGGGGCTGGAAACGATGCTGGACACGCAACAGGTCACACACACAGAATTATACTTCACCAACAGGAGAGGTCTGAAGTTTTTAAACCATGTATTACTGCCACCTCCCATTACGCATTATTGAAGGACAACTCACATCAAATTTCTGTCTGAAGGAGAACTTCTTTTTTTCCTTTGGCAGGCTTGGAGGCTGAGCTACCTGCACACTGCAAAGATCCAGCACCCTCTGGAAAAAGGAATGGGTTGCAGTCAGGTTTGTGGTCAACATACAGATGTGTGGTATCCATCGATATTGATATATTCGATGGAAAACCTACCTGGTGTGGAGACGATTATCTGACAACGTGTGAGAATGGCCAGGAGAAAGTCATTGTGGACATGAACTGAGAGAGAGAAAGAAAAAAATAGGGAGAGTTTTATTGAAATTCTTAATTTTTTTGCACTGAGCAGACTAGCTCTGGTCCATACGCTTGTGTCAGGTGTGCAGCTCGTAGTGCGAATCGGACGCATGTGCATGGCTAGTGGCTGTAAACAAACTGCTCTCATTTCATATTTTGGAGAACGGACAACTGAAGAATTCAGTGAAAAGTTAAATCAAAACTCTAGTAACATCTTAACTTTGGTGAGTAATGAAAGTATATTGAAGCCAGTCACTAAAATAAATTGTTGATGGGGGATGAATGGAAAGATGCAAGTCGCTGGCATGGACCAGAGCTAGGTTTATAAACCCTTGATTGCTGATACTATGTATTGGTCAGTGAGAGGCTTTGAAGCCCCAGGTCACCCATATTGTCACTCCCCAGAAGAAGCAGTCCTCCATAGGTAGTTCAATTAAAATGTTTCAAGTACAAAATTACATGTCATTACAGGTTTTGGGGGCAGTAATATTAGAACTTTCCAAAAATTATACTTAAAGTTTTTATATATTTTTTCAATTTAATTTTTGGCTCATATAATATAAAAGTATGCATTAAGGTGAGTCTGTAATAGAATAAATAAGGCAAAAATWAATTTTGACATTAATAAATGCATTTTTATAGCTTCCAAAAGTTTTTACATCAGTGGGGGAGTGTCTAGATGGAGGCGGAGAGCTTCAAAACAGCCCTTTCCGAAATGCACCTTGGCCTTTCCAACCCTGACCCAATATATACAGTTTAAGACGGAAGTTTACTTACACTTAGGTTGGAGTCAATAAAACTCGTTTTTCAACCACTCCACAAATTTCTTGTTAACAAACTATAGTTTTGGCAAGTCGGTTAGGACATCTATTTTGTGCATGACACAAGTCATTTTTCCAACAATTGTTTACAGATTATTTCACTGTATCACAATTCCAGTGGGTCAGACGTTTACATACACTAAGTTGACTGTACCTTTAAACAGCTTGGAAAATTCCAGAAAATTATGTCATGGCTTTAGAAGCTTCTGATAGGCTAATTGACATAATTTGAGTAAATTGGAGGTGTACCTGTGGATGTATTTCAAGGCCTACCTTCAAACGCAGTGCCTCTTTGCTTGACATCATGGGAAAATCAACAACAACAAAATAAATCAGCCAAGACCTCTGAAAAAAGGATGAACCAGACCTCCACAAGTCTGGTTCATCCTTGGGCACAGTTTCCAAACACCTGAAGGTACCACGTTCATTTGTACAAACAATAGTACGCAAGTATAAACACCATGGGACCACACAGCCATCAAACCGCTCWGGAAGGAGACGCGTTCTGTCTCCTAGAGATGRACGTACTTTGGTGCGARRAGTGCAAATCAATCCCAGAACAGCAAAGGACCTTGTGAAGATGCTGGAGGAAACAGGTACAAAGTATCTATATCCACAGTAAAACGAGTTCTATATCGACATAACCTGAAAGGCCGCTCAGCAAGCAAGAAGACACTGCTCCAAAACCTCCACAAAAAAGCCAGACTACGGTTTGCACATGGGGACAAAGATTGTACTTTTTGGAGAAATGTCCTCTGGTCTGATGAAACAAATATAGAACTGCATGGCCATAATGACCATTATTATGTTTGGAGGAAAAAGGGGGAGGCTTGCAAGCCGAAGAACACCATCCCAACCGTGAAGCACGGGGGTGGCAGCATGATGTTGTGGGGGTGCTTTGCCGCAGGAGGGACTGGTGCAGTTCACAAAATAGATGGCATCATAAGGCAGGAAAATGAGGTGGATATATTGAAGCAACATCTCAAAACATCAGTCAGGAAGTTAAAGCTTGGTCGCAAATGGGTCTTCCAAATGGACAATGACCCCAAGCATACTTCCAAAGTTGTGGCAAAATGGCTTAAGGACAACAAAGTCAAGGTATTGGAGTGGCCATCACAAAGCCCTGACCTCAATCCTATAGAAAATTTGTGGGCAGAACTGAAAAAGCATGTGCGAGCAAGGAGGCCTACRAACCTGACTCAGTTACACCAGCTCTGTCAGGAGGGATGGGCCAAAAATTCACCCAACTTATTGTGGGAAGCTTGTGGAAGGCTACCTGAAACGTTTGACCCAAGTTAAACAATTTAAAGGCAAATTTGTGGAGTGTTTGAAAAACAAGTTTTAATGACTCCAACCTAAGTGTATGTAAACCTCTGACTTCAACTGTATATATAGACCCGTTCCAAGCAGACCCGAGGACAACCTGTATAGACCTAGTCGGATCCAGACTTGGTCCTATCCGAGTGAGGGAGCTGAGTTACTTTATTAACCGGAGCTGATAAAGCGCGAGAAGAGCCAGTCTAGCAGGTGGGGCAGGGCAGTACTGTGAGTAACACAGGGAGGAGGGAACCAACACGCTACACACTCCAGAAAAGCATCTCTCTGTGTGTGTGTGTGTGTGTGTGTGTGTGTGTGTGTAGCCCCTTCCGGAAAAGTCTTAATTACACATACCCGAGACGATCATATCAAATCTGACCCAGACCAGAGACACTATTTATAATTCTGGATCCTGACCCGCTCAGGTCCCAGATCGGGTCTCGGGCAATGTTACCTCTAACCTGCAGGCTCGCAGATCCCCGGGAATGCCACCCAGAAGAAATATCATCCCGCATAGAGAAGCACAACATTGAACTTCACTCACACTATGAACATTTCCCTTTACTATGGGAATTGTGATCGAATCAATGCAATGTTAGCCACTTTCAATGCAACATACCGAAACAAAACGAACTATGCAAGAGATTTTGTTTTAGGCAGAACGCTTCAGAGTAGGATTATATTGCATTGATAGGTACGAGTTAGTGTAACGGATGTGAAATGGCTAGCTAGTTAGCGGTGGTRCGCGCTAATAGCCTTTCAATCGGTGACGTCACTTGCTCYGAGACCTTGAAGTAGTGGTTCCCCTTGCTCTRCAAGGGCCGTGGCTTTTGTGGAACGATGGGTAACGATGCTTCGTGGGTGACTGTTGTCTGTGTGCAGAGGGTCCCTGGTTCGCGCGAGGGGACGGACTAAAGTTAAACTGTTACATTAGGCATAACCAATCAGAGCTGCAGTAGGCTTATATGCAATTAAACCATTACCATATATGGATCTGTAACGCCCAACAGTTTTTATTTGTTTGTTTATATGCGAGAACCGTGTACAGCCGAGTCGATATTCACGTAATAAAAATGAATTCCCATCGACCACAAATTGGTGAAAACAAACATTTTCAGTTGACCTCCAGTGTAAAAGAGCCAACTTTGTCGTCAATTTTTTATTGGTGTTAAAATAAAGTATGCTGTTTGGAGCACCGGGCCGTCGTTTGATATTACTACTTTTTCATAATGACAATACAAGTTTGACGTTGGGCGACAAAAGAATGTTCATAATGTAGCTATGACAATTGTCTACAGACATGTCGATAGACGGACTGTAAACCAGACTTTATACTTGCTTTCAATGAGAACAACAAAGTCATTACACATATACTTTATAAAAGTAGTTTTGAACAGAATTGGCCTAAAACAAGCAGACAAGAAAATTGCATTTGTAAAAAGAGCCAATGGGGTAACCTAGGTAACCACAGGTTGTTTTCCCAACAGGCGGGCGGGGTCGTGATGTTATACCTATGGGTATGTTGGTAAATTCCCTCTGGAGTGCCAAACTGCACTCTGGGCGTTCGTAAATTGAGAGCATTGTCAGATTGCCCGTTAGTAAATTCAGAGGTTCACTCTCGGAGCATCCAAATGACGCTGGGCTAATTGTGCACCGCCCTATGGGACTCSCAATCACTAGCGGATGTGATACAGCCTGGATTCGAACCAGGGACTGTAGTGACGCCTCTTGCACTGAGATACAGTGCCTTAGACCACTGTGCCATTCGGGAGCTCAAAACGGCTTGACTGCCGGCTTGACTGCCGTTTTGAGGTAAGAACGCACGGATCAACTCGCTAGTGATTGCGAGTCCCATAGGGCGGTGCACAATTAGCCCAGCGTCATTTGGGTTTGGCCATCATTGTAAATAAGAATTTGTTCTTAACTGACTTGCCTAGTTAAATAAAGGTTAAATGTACAAAATAATAATTTAAAAGCACCCAAGCTAAATAAAGTTGGCTAGTTTGCTAGCTACTTCCAGACACAAATAAGAGAACACCTCACTCTGATCGTTTCACTCACCCTAACGGAGCTGGTTAGGCTGCTTTTCATGGCAACAATTTTAATTACTTTTTTTTGCCGATATTTACAGACACCGGTCATATTAAACGGGTGTTGCGCGTTCGGAAATGCATCGGTTATTCTGCACTCTTGCACACCCAGGCAAGAAGCTCTAAAATCGAGCAGATAGCCAGAGTGAATTTACGAACGCACCCATAATACCGACTGGGAAACGAGCTACAGGCTTTAGCTCGCTAGATACTACATAGCCGTTGGCAGAGAGCTAGTTTTAGCTATCCATGTGGCCGATTAAAACAACTTTCGAAATAGGAAAGTAAAAAAGAAAAAAAAGAAAAGTGTAAGGACAACATCAAATCAACCAATGGTTGCTTACTTACTGTTTGACATTATCRCCAATTGCTTGAGTTAAATGTTTCTTGGCAATTTCAAGCTCAGTAGCATGGGCTGCCATAACGACGTCTATACAAGTGTTGGACGTATTCATTCCGCGCCTGGGCTGCATCTTCTTTTTCTGTTATCGGAAGTGTGTGCATCAGCAAAAGGTGTAATAGCGCCACCTATGAACTTGGAATATAAGCAAACACACACACACACAACACACACACACACACACACACACACACACCACACACACACACACACACACACACACACACACACACACACACACACACACACAACACACCACTTCTGCAATTACCATTTCTTGCCAGCAGAGAGCACACATGCCTCAAGAGACAGTGCTGTGTATTATTAATAACAGTGCATTCGGGAAGTATTCAGACCCTCGACCTTTCCACATTTTGTTACCTTACCTTAGTTTTTCCCCTTATTAATCTACACACAATACCCTACAAAGCAAAAACAGGTTTTTAGACATTTTAGCAAATGTGTTAGAAATCAAATGTATTAAAATCAAATGTATTAAGAAGCACCTTTGCAGCGATTACAGCCTCAACTCTTCTTCACAAGCTTGGCACACTGTATTTGGAAGTTTCTACCATTCTTCTCTGCAGATCCTCTCAATCTCTGTCAGCTGGATGGGGAGCGTCGCTGCACAGCTATTTTTAAATTTTTATGAACCTTTATTTACTAGGCAAGTCAGTTAAGATCAAATTCTTATTTACAATAACGGCCTAGGAACTGGGATAAACTGCTTGTTCAGCATACTTATGTAAATGTATTTTTCAGTAATTTTTTATAATAAATGAGCAAACATTTCTACTGTGCCTTGCGAAAGTATTCACCCCACTTGGCATTTTCCTATTTTTGGCCTTACAACCTGGAATTAAAATAGACTTTTGGGGGGTTTATATCATTTGATTTACACAACATGCTACCACTTTGAAGATGCAAATATTTTTTATTGTGAAACAACACAAGAAATAATACAAAAAAAACTGAAAACTTGAGCGGCATTACTATTCACCCCCCCAAAGTCAATACTTTGTAGAGCCACCTTTTGCAGCAATTACAGCTGCAAGTCTCTTGGGATATGTCTCTATAAGCTTGGCACATCTAGCCACTGGGATTTTTGCCCATTCTTCAAGGCAAAACTGCTCTTGCTCCTTAAAGTTGGATGGGTTCCACTGGTGTACAGYAATCTTTAAGTCATACCACAGATTCTCAATTGGATTGARGTCTGGGCTTTGACTAGGCCATTTCAAGACATTTAAATGTTCCCCTCAAGTGGTTACTTGAGTGTTGCTTTAGCAGTATGCATCGGGTCATTGTCCTGCTGGAAGGTGAACCTCCGTCCCAGTCTCAAATCTCTGGAAGAATGAAACAGGTTTCCCTCAAGAAGTTCCCTGTATTTAGCGCCATCCATCATTCCTTCAATTCTGATCAGTTTCACAGTCCCTGCATATGAAAAACATCYCCACAGCATGATGCTGCCACCACCATGCTTCACTGTGGGGATGGTGTTCTYGGGGYGATGRGATGTGTTGGGTTTGTGCCAGACATAGCGTTTTCCTTGATGGCCAAAAAGCTCAATTTTAGTCTTATCTGACCAGAGTACCTTCTTCCATATGTTTGGGGAGTCTCCCATATGTCTTTTGGCGAACACCAAACGTWTTTGCTTATTTTTTTCTTCAAGCAATGTTTTTCTATGGCCACTCTTCCGTAAAGCCCAACTCTGTGGAGTGTATGGCTTAAAGTGGTTCTATGGACAGATACTCCAATCTCCGCTGTGGAGTTTTGCAGCTCCTTCAGGGTTATCTTTGGTCTCTTTGTTGCCTCTRATTAATGCCCTCCTTGCCTGGTCCATGAGTTTTGGTGGGCGGGCCTCTCTTGGCAGGTTTGTTGTGGTGCATTATTCTTTTCATTTTTTAATAATGGATTTAATGGTGCTCCGTGGGATGATCAAAGTTTCAGATATTTTTTTGTAACCCAACCCTGATCTGTACTTCTCCACAACTTTGTCCCTGACCTGTKTGTCGATCTCCTTGGTCTTCATGGTGCCGCTTGCTTGGTGGTGCCYCTTGCTTAGCGATGTTGCAGACTCTGGGGCCTTTCAGAACAGGTGTATATATACTGAGATCATGTGACAGATCATGTGACACTTAGATTGCACACAGGTGGACTTTATTTAATTAATTATGTGACTTCTGAAGGTAATTGGTTTCACCAGATCTTATTTAGGGGCTTCATAGCAAAGGGGGTGAAAACATATGCACGCACCACTTTTCCATTTTTTTAWTTTTTTTATTTTTTTAAACAAGTRATTTTTTTCATTTCACTTCACCAATTTGGACTATTTTGTGTATCTCCATTACATGAAATCCAAATAAAAATCCATTTAAATTACAGGTTGTCATACAACAAAATAGGAACAACGCCAAGGGGGGTGAATACTTTTGCAAGGCACTGTACAAGCCTGTTTTTGCTTCGTCATTGTGGGGTATTGTGTGTAGATTGATGAGGGGGAAAAAACGATTTAATCAATTTTAGAATAAGGCTGTAAGGTAACAAAATGTGGAAAAGTCAAGAGGTCTAAATACTTTCCGAATGCACTGTACATACTGTTTTACTCATTATAATACTGTATTCTAGTCAAGACCATCCTATTCAACTATTGCTGTACATATACAATTCTATCCTACTTATTTTACAGATATACTACATATTCTATCCACAGAGTGTCCATAATGTCTATACATCCCATCACAGATACCGTATTTATTCAGAACAAAAATTTAAACGCATCAATTTCAMAWTTTTTACTGAGTTACAGTTACCTCAACCAACCTGTACCCCRCACATCCACTCGGTACTTCGAGTGGATGTGCGGGGTACAGGTTAGTTGAGGTAATTTGTACATGTAGGTAGGGGTAAAGTGACTATGCATATATAATAAAAAGCGAGTAGCAGCAGTGTAAAAACAAAGGGGGGTAGGGTCAATGTAAATAGTTCGGGTGGCCATTTGATTAATTGTTAATTGTTCAGCAGTCTTGTGGCATGGGGGTAGAAGCTGTTAAGGATCCTATTTTGGACCTAGACTTGGCGCTCCGGTACTGCTTGCAGTGTGTTAGCAGAGAGAACAGCATATGACTTGGGTGACTGGAGTCTTTGACAATTTTTKGGGCCTTCCTCTGACACCACCTAGTGTATAGGTCCTGGATGGCAGGAAGCTTGGCTCCAGTGATGTGCAAAATGTCTGGACCCAGGTACAAGTTGTCATTAGTCACAGATCTAGGATCAGTAAATCTGACTTTATTTTAGTGTGGGACAATTCCTCATTCTCTATTGATTGGTTGTTATTGGGTTAAATATGAAATTTTGTGATTGAATATATGCAATACGATACGATATATTGTCAAACAGAATATATCTATTTTTCTCCTATCACTATTGTTGTGTTGTCGTCTTGCAGCGCATACTCTCCCAGTGTCTGGGGCAATTTCCTCTTTCTCTATTGATTGGTTGTTATTGGGTTAAATATGACACTTTGTGATTCAATATATGCCTATCAAATATACAGTTTTTCAATCCAGTGTAAAGATGTACAAGTTGCCTTGGGGAGAGACCATCTTTTCACCACAAACATTAAGAAAATCTCGAGACAACGAGACATTAGGAGCACTGGCCTACAGTGTAAAAATCCCACAAAGCAACAGAATTTTTAATAGGGCAAGAAAAACAATTATTGGCTATAATACCTTTGTCTTTATTGAAGACTATGACTCTTAATAATAAAATAAATGTGTGTGTGTGATGGGTAACAGGTTACTTAAAGAGTGTTGAGGGGTAGAGAACGTATTCATTTAAATGTAAATCAATTCCAGACAAGGACTGCTACATGCTTTGTGTTTTCTTCACTCTCATAAGAGACTTTTTCTCCAAAGTTAAGAGTTACCTCTTTTTACATACTAACAACCACCTTTGAGAGACAATGAAACACCCAAGCACACACACACACACACACACACACACACACACACACACACACACACACCCACCCCACACCACACACCACACACACACACACACACACACACACACACACCACACACACAACACACACACACCCACACACACACACACACACACACACACACATACAGCAGTCAAGAAAGTTTAAGAAAGTCCCCTATCCCAGTATTTTCCAAGTAGTACCCTTCTCCCACACTCACAAGTATTTCCTCATTTGGGTTTTATGTCCAAAACATTTTGCCTAAAGCCCTCTTTGTTTGCTAAGACCACATATTGTGTCCATAATCAAATAAACACAGCTGCCAATAGCTCTGAGATGGCCACAATATACACACCCTGCCTTGTGGGACAAACACACATAAACGCACCCCCATCCCTCACAGAAACCTCTTTTATAAGAGCCAAAACACTGTATAATCAAGGTCATAAGTTCTTCTAAGAGGACTTCTAGAAATAGAAACAGAGTATGTATGAGAGAAATGTTGAAAGTGATAGAGAGTGAGTTGTTGATAAGTGGGTTATATGGGAAAGTTTCAAAGCTTAACCACGAGATTGAAAGTTTAAGATTGATTGAGAGCGTGTGTGAGTGAAACAAATACCAAGCACTAAGCTGCAACAACAGCAAGTGTGAGTATGTATGTGTGATCCAGAGCGGGTGTAAGTGTCATCACCACACACACCAATTCCAGGCAACCAGGCATAGTGGGTTTCGATCTTTTCTTTTTTCTTTCCTGCCTTCTTTACTTACTTCTTTCTTTCCTTCCTTCTTTCCTTCCCTCCTTCCCTCCTTCCTTCCTTTACACCTCACGGCACAACACCTCTCCCCTTTTTAGTTTGTGCGTATATATTGATATGTRGGCTTCGTGTTCCATTTTTAAATTGATGTAGTTCTGTCCTTGAGCTGTTCATGTCTATTGATATTCTGTATTAGGTCATGTTTCATGTTTTGTGTTGACCTCAGGAAGCGTAGCTGGTGCTGGTGTTAGGATCCTAATGGGGATCCTAACAAAATACCAAAATACCTTCCTTCCATTAGCAGTTGAAACCTTATATTAGGAGGAGTTTTGTTATTCTTTAGAAGCACTATGACATGTAAGGTAGTTGGCAGGACAACCTCCCACTCCACAGTGAAAAATTACCATCACCCCAGGCTAGCTCAATCTTTTTGGACCAGCCTCCATCCTACTGCGAGTGTGTCTATGCATGCATGTGTGTTTGAATGCCAGAGAGAGAGACAGAGAGACCAGTACTAAGGAGAAGGCATGAGAGTCAAGAGCATGCAGTTATACAGGAGCCACAACGGAGACTGAGACATCGGCTCTGACAAGCCTGTAACAAAGACCAGCAGGAGAAACAAACGACGTGGGGACGCATAGACTGTCTTCACACAGCTACAGGTGTGTACACACTCCTCTTTCCTGTAGCTTATCTTGTCCTGTTTGTCTTTTCTTCAACTAAGTTAAACAGCAAATTCCAGTTACGGTATTGTTTAGATGAGAGATACCAACACGTTTGTAGATCGTATCTGTCATCCTCAAGAGTAACATAGTTCTGAAAATGGGTTCTATTATCATTATGTAACTAATTTATTTAGCAGAAATGTCATTTCAAAGGGCTTGTATTTTAATGGAAGCCTCCCAGAACTTAAACCATTAACCACAATTAATTGTTCATCTATTTTAATACACTCCTGCTGTTTATTAACGCTTTATTCGCTGTTGTTAAAGGTTTATTAACTGTTATCAATGGTTTATTAACTTACAAATGTGAGCCATTATTAGACAAACGCTGGGTAAGGAGAAAAGACTCAGTAACATCCCCCCTGGGTCTGCCTGTAACTGGACAGACACACTTCAGTCACAACAGAACATCAAGTGACCCACTGGCACTGGACGACAGTCACCCCAAAGACTGTCCTCTGCCAGCCTACTGTAGGACAGTCACCGCAAGTTTGACCTGTCTGGATGCAAACCGCCCCATTAATATAAATGAACTATCGGTCTGGCTCTACCTGAGGGGGAAAATGTACTTTGGAGACTTTGTTTTGCTTTTTATAAGTCAATGAAAAATGTAATGCTCTGAATGTGGCTGACTTGATGGAGAGTAGCAGGCCTAGGGTGTTAGCAACAGAGACATACTATACAGCAGTAATAACACACTATTAGATTAATAGTCCTGCAATATTGATCATTTTCTGTAAACACTGTCACTTATCTAAATTGGGGTTTGGGACTAACTTTTAAGAAGGGTTAATCGCTGAAGCCTAATTATTGATAGTGATTATGAATGGGTTTTTAGAGAGAGAGAGAGAGAGAGAGAAGAGAGAGAGAGAGAGAGAGAGAGAGAGAGAGAGAGAGAGAGAGAGGAGAGAGAGAGAGAGAGAGAGAGAGAGAGAGAGAGAGGAGAGAGAGAGAGAGAAGAGAGAGAGAGAGAGAGAGAGAGAGAGAAGAGAGAGAGAGAAGGAGAGAGAGAGAGAGAGAGAGAGAGAGAGAGAGAGAGAGAGGAGAGAGAGAGAGAGAGAGAGAGAGAGAGAGAGAGAGAGAGAAGAGAGAGAGAGAGAAGAGAGAGAGAGAAGAGAGAGAAGAGAGAGAGAGAGAGAGAGAGAGAGAGAGAGAGAGAGAGAGAAGAGAATGGTTCATGTCCCAAGTCTCATTGACTTATTATGGCTTTAAAGTTCTAATATAACCCTTTCTAAATCTCTCCTCCAATTTCCTCAAACACTATTCTCCATCTGTCAGTATGTTTTTGGGTGTTTTTGATTTGATTTGCCTGAAAGCCTGACACAAAGGAAATTCATGGATTTCCAGTGCTGGACTGGTAATGATAAATAACACTTAATGCAATAGGAACATACATAAATAAAGAACATCTGATGTTGCCTTCTGCTTGACGTCAGGCAGTAATACTATTTTTCTCTCTGTTGACAGTGAACAATTTTGCCAACACATTGGTTTTGGTTTAGGTAATGCTACTGGATGCTCCCATCCCAGGTAATGCTCCCATTAAGTATGGTTGGGATGGGACCCTTCAATGCACCTCAGAACATTTCAGAGAAGACCGCAGGCAGAAATGATTGCGTGCCCCCATTACTTTTTCCATCCAAGACATATTGAGCCCTTGCTTCCTCAGTAAGTTTGAATCCAGAGGATTTGTTTTTATGGGTAGCATATTGATGTGAAGTAGGTCATATTTTGCACCTGTCTAAAGTGTTGGATGGTTCTATTTCAAATACTTGTTTCGATCTCTCACTATGGGATATGCTTGGGCGTGTCCACAAGCTCGAAGTAACCAATCAAACAACATTTGTTGGAGACAGACAGGTCGATGGGCGAATGAGGAGAGCGCCCTTCCTCCACAAAGGGAGCCACTCGCCCGCCAAACTGGTCATTCTCACCTCTCCTCCYTGTCGAAGTGACTGCATTCACTAAAGCTCTCCTCATCACGGCTGGATTTCTGTTTTCCTACTGAAACGTTCTCAGGTAAACCGTGAGGTTAACACTGCCGAATGTAGAACCTCAGCTCCTGTTGATAGTGTTGAGTACAGAACGAAAGGTTTTGCTTCGAGTAGAATTMATTTTCTACTCGTCAGTCTCTCTTGAGCTAATGCCACACGGCTAGCTGTCAAGATTTGGTTAACCATCGCCACAAGGCTTTAGCTAAATTGACTAACCAGCTGCAAGGCTAGCTAAACACGAAAGCAAAGGACTAGCTTTTCCCACCTGGCTAGCTTGCTGTAATGCAAGCTAACCACACCAGCACTACTACCTACAACAACAGTAGTGTTGCTAATTCCCGGCTTTCGTCTTGCTAGCTGTAAAACTAGCTAACCACACTACACACGGATAACTGCCMATACAAACATGTGCCATGGTACTACTATGGCACTTTAATTTATAACATGATACTACTATGGTACTTCCACTTACCAATGCGGAAGCCTAATATATTTACATATGTACTAATATTTGAAATACATATATGGAAATACATGTATTACTCATATACAGTACCAGTCAAAAGTTTGGACACACCTACTCATTCAAGAGTTTTTCTTTATTTTTACAATTTTCTATATTGTAGAATAATAGTGAAGACGTCAAAACTATGAAACAACACATATGGAATCACGTAGTAACCAAAAACAGTATAAAACCAATCAAAATAGATTTTTATAATTGAGATTCTTCAAAGTAGCCACACACTCTTGGCATTCTGACAACCAGTTTCATGAGGTAATCACCTGGAATGCATTTCAATTAACAGGTAATTTGTGGAATTTCTTTCCTTCTTTATGTGTTTGAGCTGATCAGTTGTGTTGTGAAAAGGTAGGGGTGGTATACAGAAGATAGCCTTATTTGGTAAAAGAACAAGTCCATATTATGGCAAGAACCGATCAAATAAGTGTAACGATTGTCGTCGGGGGAAGGAGAGGAGGACCAAAGTGCAGTGTGGTACGTATCCATAATACTTTTAATAAAGATGAACACGCGAACAAAAACAACAAAACGACCAACAAACAGTTCTGAAAGGTGCAACAAACACTAAACAGAAAATAACTACCCACAAACACAGGTGGGAACAGGCTACCTAAGTATGGTTCTCAATCAGAGACAACGATTGACAGCTGCCTCTGATTGGGAACCATACCAGGCCAAACACAGAAATACAAAACCTAGAACAAAACATAGAATGCCCACCCCAACTCACGCCCTGATCAAACCAAAAAGGAGACATAAAAAAGGAACTAAGGTCAGAACGTGACAATAAGCAAAGAGACATGACAGTCCATCATTACTTTAAGACATGAGGGTTAGTGAATCCGGAAAATGTCAAGAACTTTGAAAGTTTCTTCAAGTGCAGTCGCAAAGACCATCAAGCACTATGATGGCTTTCATGAGGACCACCACAGGAAAGGAAGACCCAGAGTTACACTACCGTTCAAAAGTTTGGGGTCACTTAGAAATGTCCTTGTTTTTGAAAGAAAAGCTAATTTTTTGTCCATTAAAATAACATCAAATTGTTCAGAAATACAGTGTAGACATTGTTAATGTTGTAAATGACTATTGTAGCTGGAAACGGCAGATTTTATTATGGAATATCTACACAGTGGCCCATTATCAGCAACCATCACTCCTGTGTTCCTATGGCATGTGTTAGCTAATCCAAGTTTATCATTTTAAAAGGCTAATTGATCATTAGAAAACCCTTTTGCAATTATGTTAGCACAGCTGAAATACTGGCCTTCTTTAGACTAGTTGAGTATCTGGAGCATCAGCATTTGTGGGTTCGATTACAGGCTCAAAAAGGCCAGAAACAAAGACATTTCTTCTGAAACTTGTCAGTCTATTCTTGTTCTGAGAAATGAAGGCTATTCCATGCGAGAAATTTGCCAAGAAACTGAAGAACTCATACAACGCTGTGTACTCCTCCCTTCACAGAACAGCACAAACTGACTCTAACCAGAATAGAAAGAGGAGTGGGCGGCCCCGGTGAGCAAGAGGACAAGTCCAACTGAGCAAGAGGACAAGTCCAATTGAGTGTCTAATTTGAGAAACAGACACCTCACAAGTCCTAAATTGCCAGCTTCATTAAATAGTACCCGCAAAACACCAGTCTCAGCGCCAACAGTAAAGAGGCGACTCCAGGATGCTGGCCTCCGAGATGAGTTTATACTCACTCCACGCTTGGCATTCCGCTTGGTGATATTAGACTTGTCCATGGCTGCTCGGCCATGGAAACCAATTTCATGAAGCTCCTGAGGAACAGTTCTTGTGCTGATGTTGCTTCCAAAGGCAGTTTGGAACTTGGTAGTGAGTGTTGCAACAGAGGACTGACAATTTTTACGTGCTACTTGCTTCAGCACTTGGCGGTCCCGTTCTGTGAGCTTGTGTGGCCTACCACTTTGCAGCTGAGCCGTTGTTGCTCCTAGAGGTTTCCACTTCACAATAACAGCACTTATAGTTGACCAGGGCAACTCTAGCAGGGCCGAAATTTGACAAACTGACCTGTTGGAAAGGAGGCATCCTATGACAGTGCCATGTTGAAAGTCATTGAGCTCTTCAGTACGGGCCATTCTCCTGCCAATGTTTGTTTATGGAGATTGCAAGACTGTGTGCTCGATTTTATACACCTGTCAGAAACTGGTGTGGCTGAAATAGCCTAATCGACTAATTTGAAGTAGTGTCCGCATACTTTTGTAAATATAGTGTATTATAATATATGAATTTTCTGTATGGGTTATACCATGGTATAGTCTAAATCGTGGAAATGTTCCATGGTTTTAGCCTTGAAGTATGATGGTACTACCATGGTACTGCCATTGCGGTACCACAACTAAATTTTAGGAAGGTTCCTAATGTTTGGTATACTTAATGTATATACCCCATATATACCCTATATATACCCTATATACACTGAGTGTACAAAACATTAGGAACACCTTTCTAATATTGAAATGCACCACTTTATGCCTTCAGAACAGCCTCAATTTGTCGGGGAATGGTCTCTAAAAGGTGTCTAAAGCGTTCCACAGGGTTGCTGGCTCATGTTAACTACAATGCTTCCCTCAGTTGTTTCAAATTGTCTGGTAGTGGATCTCAACTCCGAATAGCTTGTTCCATCTCATCCCACATATGCTCAATGGGAATGAGATCTGGTGAGTGGGCAGGCCACTGCAGTAAGGTGAATTCACTGTTATGTTCATGGAACCATTCCTAGACAATCCTAGCCTAGACAATCCTAATTTTGAGACGGCTACATTTGAGGAAGTGGGATACATACTCATCCTTCCTGGAGAGGAACAAACAGGGTATTGACCTGACCACCACTCCAAATGGACCTGACCTGTATGCCTCTCTTTGCCAATCTGCTCCTCTGGTACAGCATGGCACACAGTCCCCGGAGGCTCCGAGGTCAACAGCCAGCATGGACCATGGGTGGACAGGCCGCTCCGCCAACGCCCTCTATGCCAGCGACACAAGTTAGCATTCCCCCTCCATCTAGCCAAAGCACCTCTCCTTCGCCTTTCTGCCAATTAACAACAACAGCAAATTGTTCCTGAACCATCAGCTCTCACTAATTTCAGGCTGCCACCAATGGAGGGTCTGGAAAAGTAGGGGAAAAGCCCAACGAGGCCACAGTGAGCTCATCAGCAGTCCCGGTTGTATCTGTCACGATCGTCATTTAAATAATTTGACCAAGGCGCAACGTGARTAGAGGTCCACATTTTTTATTACTCATGAAACTTCAAAAAACAACAAAGATATAACGATTGTGCAAAACGTAGTGCACAAAGGCACTCACACAAAACAATATCCCACATTGCAGGGGGGGGGAAAGAACACACTAAGTATGATCCCCAATTAGAGGTAACGATTATCAGCTGCCTCTCTTGGGAACCATACACATACACCAACATAGAAATAAACTCACTAGAAATCCCCCTAGTCACGCTCTGACCTATTACACCATAGAGAACCCCGAGGGCTCTCTATGGTCAGGGCGTGACAGTACCCCCCCCCCC
>NC_036859.1:10731635-10752543 GCF_002910315.2 Salvelinus sp. IW2-2015 | reverse complement strand
CCCCCCCCCCCCCCCCCCCCCCCCCAAAGTTGCGGACTCTGACCGCGAAACCTGAAACTAGATGGGGAGGGTTAGGGTGGCAACTAGCGTCGGTGGGGCTCCGGTGCGGGACGTAGCACCCGCTCAGACCGCGGATCCGGCCATGGAGCCAGGCTGAACGCCGTGCCTGGACTGGGAAACGGCGCAGAGGAAGGCTCCGGCCATGGAGCGGGACTGGATGCCGTGTCTGGACTGAGCACCGGCGCAGAGGAAGGCTCCGGCCATGGAGCGGGACTGGACACCGTGCCTGGACTGGGCATTGGCGCAGTGGAAGGCTCCGGTCATGGTACCAGCGCAGGAAGCTCCAGGCCGTGGACCGTCACTGGAAGCTCCGGGCTGTGACCGTCACTGGAGGCTCTGAACTGTGGAACCGTCGCTGGAAGCTCTGGACTGTGAATCGTCGCTGGAAGCTCTGGACTTGTGAACCGTCGCTGGAGGTTCCGGGCTGTAGACCGTCGCTGGAGACTCCGGACTGTACACACGCACTGGTGGGACAGTGCGGGGAGCCGGCACAGGATGTACCGGGCTGGGAAGGCGCACTGGAGGCCTGGTGCGTGGAGCAGGCACAGGTTGCACCGGTGGTCAGACTACCCACACTTGTCCATCTACTTCTCTCCACCCAAGCCGTAGAGTCACAGCAGCAGGCTAGCTCCACAGAAGCAGTCTAGCTCCATCTCCCTGTGCAGCCACTGACCTCCTTCGGAATGTGTAGATGCTCTGAAGATGGACACCTTCCCCAACCGGAAGCTAAAGGAGGTCACCCGCTCAAAACATGACTCCTATTCAGAGGTACGCAACCCCACTACTACGGGTGCCCAAAACATCATCCTCTGTTAAACACAACACAGGCTGTACTCCCACTACTCCGTGGGACGGGAGCGGTGACTGGTGAAGAACCCTGAGCTTGCAGAAGTTCATAACCGCGGAAATTCATGACCTTGTGAAGGCAGGATATGTCACAAAAGTGACAGCTCATGAAGAGGGAAAACCCACTCAGCAAATCCTGGTATCTCCCTCACCATGTTATCCAGCAACACAGTGAGAAGTACCGACTTGTCATCAAACTGTTCATTCCAAGCCGCTGGTCAAACGATCAACCTTAGGTCCTTCTGTACACGGTGTCCTCGCACTCCTCAGCCATCAACGGAGACATCAAAGCCATGTTTCATCAGATTCGTCTGTTGCCTTCCGACACCACACTGTTTCGGTTCATATGGCAAAATGTGGAACGAGACGCAGAGCCCACAATCTATGAATGGCAAGTACTCCCATTTGGCACCAACATGCAGTCCTTGCTGGACCATATATGCTGTGACGAGACACGCCTGGGAGCACCCAGACAGTGACCCAGATGTCTGGGATTCAGTGAGAATGCCTTCTATGCGGATAACTGCTTACAGAGCCTCCCATCCACTGCTGAAACGAAGGCACTCCTCAACAAAGCCAAAATCTCCTGTCCAAAGGAAGGCCATGGCACCGGCGCAGGAAGCTCCGGGCTGTGGACCGTCACTGGAAGCTCCGGCCGTGGACCGTCACTGGAAGCGCCGGGCTGTGGACCGTCACTGGAGGCTCTGAACTGTGAACCGTCGCTGGAAGCTCTGGAATGTGAAACCGTCGCTGGAAGCTCTGGACTGTAAACCGTTGCTGGAGGTTCCGGGCTGTAGACACGCACTGGTGGACGAGCGGGAGCTGGCACAGGACGAACCGGGCTGGGAAGGCGCACTGGAGGCCTGGTGCGTGGAGCCGGCACAGGTTGAACCGGACTGATACACGCTCCTCAGGGCGAGTGCGGGGAGCCGGCACAGGACGTACCGGGCTGGAAGGCGCACTGGAGCCTGGTGTGTGGAGCCGGCACAGGTGCACCGGACTGATGACACGCTCCTCAGGGCGAGTAGGGAGCCGGCACAGGACGTACCGGGCTGGGAAGGCGCACTGGGAGGCCTGGTGCGTGGAGCCGACACAGGTTGCACCGGACTGATGACACGCTCCTCAGGGCGTGTGCGGGAACCGGCACAGGACGTACCGGGCTGGGTAGGCACTCTGGAGGCCTGGAAGGTGGAACCGGCACAGGTTGAACCGGACTGATGACACGCTCCTCAGGTGAGTGCGGGGAGCCGGCACAGGACGTACCGGGCTGGGAAGGCGCACTGGAGCCTGGTGCGTGGAGCCGGCACAGGTTGCACCGGACTGATGACACGCTCCTCAGGGCGATGTGCGGGAGCCGGCACAGGACGTACCGGGCTGGGAGGCGCACTGGAGGCCTGGTGGCTGGAGCCGGCACAGGTTGCACCGGACTGATGACACGCTCCTCAGGGCGAGTGCGGGGAGCGGCAGAGGACGTACCGGGCTGTGGAGGCGTACTTGAGGCCTGGTGCGTGGAGCCGGCACAAGTTGCACCGGACTGATGACACGCTCCTCAGGGCGAGTGCGGGGAGCCGGCACAGGACGTACCGGGCTGTGGAGGCGCACTTGAGGCCTGGGTGCGTGGAGCCGGCACAAGTTGCACCGGACTGATGACACGCTCTTCAAAACGCCTGCGCTGCAGCATACTCCTAGCCCAACATCTCTCTCCGATATCCCTCCTCCAACTGCTCCATCGACTCCCAGATGGTCTCTGGTTCCTCTCCTCGGCTCGGCCGACCACCCCTTGTACCCCCCCCAAAAAAATCTTGGGGTTGCCCTTGGGTTGTTTTGGCCGCGGACCCCGGCATTGTCGCCTGATCTCCTTCACTCCTCGTGCGACTTCCCGCCAAGGAAGAGTCTCGCATCCACCTAATCTCTTCCCATGAACCAACTCTCCTTCACCTCCTGGGCACGCTGCTTGGTCCTGGACTTTGGTGCGATATTCTGTCACGACCGTCGTATAAATAATTGGATCAAGGCGCAACGTGAGTAGAGTTACACATTTTAATATAGTGAAACTTCCAAAACAACAAAGATCGAACATGAAAAATGGTAGCTCACATAGGCACTCCATACAAACAATACAATATCCCACATTAGCAGTGGGAAAAAGGACACACTAAGTTAGGCATTCCCCAATTAGAGGTAATGATATTCAAGCTGCCTCTATATGTGAACCATAACACACACACCAACATAGAAACTATAATACCTTAGAAACCCCCCTATCCACGCCCTGATCTAAAAACACCATAGAAATCCAGAGGGCTCTCTAGGTCAGGGCGCTGACACCCCACCTTCGGTCAACACGAGTAGATTGTTTTGGGCCCTTTACAATCAAGCTAAGACCTTCCAGTGGAGAAGCACTGGGGCATTCTGTTCAAGCGCTTCAAAACCTAGATGTATCCACCTGAAACTACTGGAGAGTTTGGATCGCTGAAGCCTTCCTCATGGCCCTACTGGCGAGACAGAGCACAAACGTTCAAGTAGGAGAAGCCAAGTTGGAGAAACCTTTCCAAGCAAATGGAAACCCAAACCCTCCAGGATCAACTGATGGAGGCCAACAAATCTTCCTTCAAATTTCAAACCCTCGAGGAGCTAATTTTTGGGAGGAACATGGGAGCGAGAGATCAAATTGTGAAGGGGAAGCGGGCCTTACAAGCCGTCCTGGGTGACCAAACTGGTCAACTTAAACCGTCATGCGGAACACGTCCTGATAGAGGGTTAAGGAATACTGAATTACAAATAGGTCGTGTTAGATCGTGGAGAAATCCAGGTAAAGAACCAACAAATCCAGCCTGTTGTCGAATAATGCCTCTCAATGATGGGATGACAGGTGACGTGGTAGTGTGAGTGAGCCTTTGAGCGAGTATGGAATTTAACAAAATTCTGGGGTGAGACTGTGGAAAAAGGCCCATGGAGTTGATGAAATCTTCCTTTAATTCATAGCCACTTCCCAGCTTGACCAGAGCGCTTAATGTAGGTCAGGTTTGAAATGTCTGACAATCTCAACTCATTAAAAGGAGGAAATCTCACTGCCCGGACAGTCGCTGCTTCCTCTCCCCCAACCCAAATCTAAATCCAGACATTGTGGCACGCCACAAATTACATAAAATCCACAGATCTGTTATCGTTCATCTGAACTATCTGTTACTCTCGGACGAGAGCGGGACATCAGTTATTGTTATAGTTAGGAGCGGCAGCTTGGAGCGACATGCTTCTAACCTATTGTGTATATATCAATGGACAATGATCAAGGGCCCTACAGATCATCACCGGGACCAATCTCTCTCTTGTGGGTGTGTGGGGACCGGACTGATGACACGCTCCTCAGGGCGAGTGAGGGGAGCCGGCACAGGACGTACCGGGCTGGGAAGGCGCACTGGAGGCCTGGTGCGTGGAGCAGGCACAGGTCTGTCTCTTATACACATCTAGATGTGTATAAGAGACAGCAGTGGAAGGCTCCGGTCATGGTACCAGCGCAGGAAGCTCCAGGCCGTGGACCGTCACTGGAAGCTCCGGGCTGTGGACCGTCACTGGAGGCTCTGAACTGTGAACCGTCGCTGGAAGCTCTGGACTGTGAATCGTCGCTGGAAGCTCTGGACTGTGAACCGTCGCTGGAGGTTCCGGGCTGTAGACCGTCGCTGGAGACTCCGGACTGTACACACGCACTGGTGGGACAGTGCGGGGAGCCGGCACAGGATGTACCGGGCTGGGAAGGCGCACTGGAGGCCTGGTGCGTGGAGCAGGCACAGGTTGCACCGGTGGGTCAGACTACCCACACTTGTCCATCTACTTCTCTCCACCCAAGCTGTAGAGTCACAGCAGCAGGCTAGCTCCACAGAAGCAGTCTAGCTCCATCTCCCTGTGCAGCCACTGACCTCCTTCGGAATGTGTAGATGCTCTGGAAGATGGACACCTTCCCCAACCGGAAGCTAAAGGAGGTCACCCGCTCAAAACATGACTCCTATTCAGAGGTACGCAACCCCACTACTACGGGTGCCCAACCATCATCCTCTGTTAAACACAACACAGGCTGTACTCCCACTACTCCGTGGGACGGAGCGGTGACTGGTGAAGAACCCTGAGCTTGCRGAAGTTCATAACCGGGAAATTCATGACCTTGTGAAGGCAGGATATGTCACAAAAGTGACAGCTCATGAAGAGGGAAACCCACTCAGCAAATCCTGGTATCTCCCTCACCATGTTATCCAGCAACACAGTGAGAAGTACCGACTTGTCATCAACTGTTCATTCCAAGCCGCTGGTCAAACGATCAACCTTAGGTCCTTCTGTACACGGTGTCCTCGCACTCCTCAGCCATCAACGGAGACATCAAAGCCATGTTTCATCAGATTCGTCTGTTGCCTTCCGACACCACACTGTTCCGGTTCATATGGCAAAATGTGGAACGAGACGCAGAGCCCACAATCTATGAATGGCAAGTACTCCCATTWGGCACCACATGCAGTCCTTGCTGGACCATATATGCTGTGACGAGACACGCCTGGGAGCACCCAGACAGTGACCCAGATGTCTGGGATTCAGTGGAGAATGCCTTCTATGCGGATAACTGCTTACAGAGCCTCCCATCCACTGCTGAAACGAAGGCACTCCTCAACAAAGTCCAAAATCTCCTGTCCAAAGGAAGGCCATGGCACCGGCGCAGGAAGCTCCGGGCTGTGGACCGTCACTGGAAGCTCCGGGCCGTGGACCGTCACTGGAAGCGCCGGGCTGTGGACCGTCACTGGAGGCTCTGAACTGTGAACCGTCGCTGGAAGCTCTGGAATGTGAACCGTCGCTGGAAGCTCTGGACTGTGAACCGTTGCTGGAGGTTCCGRGCTGTAGACACGCACTGGTGGACGAGTGCGGGGAGCTGGCACAGGACGAACCGGGCTGGGAAGGCGCACTGGAGGCCTGGTGCGTGGAGCCGGCACAGGTTGAACCGGACTGATGACACGCTCCTCAGGGCGAGTGAGGGGAGCCGGCACAGGACGTACCGGGCTGGGAAGGCGCACTGGAGGCCTGGTGCGTGGGAGCCGGACACAAGGTTGCACCGGACTGATGACACGCTCCTCAGGGCGTGTGCGGGGAACCGGCACAGGACGTACCGGGCTGGGTAGGCACTCTGGAGGCCTGGAAGGTGGAACCGGCACAGGTTGAACCGGACTGATGACACGCTCCTCAGGTGAGTGCGGGGAGCCGGCACAGGACGTACCGGGCTGGGAAGCGCACTGGAGGCCTGGTGCGTGGAGCCGGCACAGGGTGCACCGGACTGATGACACGCTCCTCAGGGCGAGTGCGGGGAGCCGGCACAGGACGTACCGGGCTGGGAGGCGCACTGGAGGCCTGGGGCGTGGAGCCGGCACAGGTTGCACCGGACTGATGACACGCTCCTCAGGGCGAGTGCGGGGAGCCGGCAAGGACGTACCGGGCTGTGGAGGCGACTTGAGGCCTGGTGCGTTGGAGCCGGCACAAGTTGCACCGGACTGATGACACGCTTCCTCAGGCGAAGTGCGGGAGCCGGCACAGGACGTACCGGGCTGTGGAGGCGCACTTGAGGCCTGGTGCGTGGAGCCGGCACAAGTTGCACCGGACTGATGACACGCTCTTCAAAACGCCTGCGCTGCAGCATACTCCTAGCCAACATCTCTCTCCGATATCCCTCCTCCAACTGCTCCATCGACTCCCAGATGGTCTCTGGTTCTCTCCTCGGCTCGGCCGACCACCCCTTGTACCCCCCCMAAAAAAATCTTGGGGTTGCCCTTGGGTTGTTTGTGGCCGCGGACCCCGGCRTTGTCGCTGTCCTCCTTCACTCCTCGGCGACTCCCGCCAAGGAAGAGTCTCGCATCCACCTAGTATCTCTTCCCATGACCAACTCTCCTTCACCTCCTGGGCACGCTGCTTGGTCCTGACTTGGTGCGATATTCTGTCACGAYCGTCGTATAAATAATTGGATCAAGGCGCAACGTGAGTAGAGTTACACATTTTAATAATAGTGAAACTTCCAAAACAACAAAGATCTAACGATGAAAAATGTAGCTCACATAGGCACTCATACAAAACAATATCCCACATAGCAGGTGGGAAAAAGGACACACTAAGTATGATCCCCAATTAGAGGTAATGATATTCAGCTGCCTCTAATTGTGAACCATACACACACACCAACATAGAAATATAATACCTAGAAACCCCCCTAGTCACGCCCTGATCTAAAACACCATAGAGAATCCAGAGGGCTCTCTATGGTCAGGGCGTGACACCCCCCTTCTGGTCAACAGGAGTAGATTGTTTTGGGCCCTTTACAATCAAGCTAGACCGTCCAGTGGAGAAGCACTGGGGCATTCTGTTCAAGCGCTTGAAAACTAGATGTATCCACCTGAAACTACTGGAGAGTTTGGATGCTGAAGCCTTCCTCATGGCCCTACTGGCTGACAGAGGCACAAACTTCAAGGTAGGAGAAGCCAAGTTGGAGGAAACCTTCCAAGCAATGGAACCAACCCTCCAGGATCAACTGATGGAGCCAACAAATCTCCTTCAAATTCAACCCTCGAGGAGCTAATTTTGGAGGAACATGGGAGCGAGAGATCAAATTGGTGAAGACGGCCTTACAAGCCGTCCTGGGTGACCAAACTGTCACTTAAACCGTCATGCGGACCGTCCTGATAGAGGTTGAAGGAATACTGAATTACAAATAGTCGTGTTAGATCAGTGGAGATCCAGGTAAAGAACCAGACATATATCCAGCCTGTTGTCCGAATAATTCCTCTCAATGAGATGACAGAGGACGTGGAGGGATGAGCCTTTTGAGGAGTATGGAATTTAACAAAATTCTGGGGTGGCTGTGGAAAAGGCCCATGGAGTTGATGAAATCTCCCTTTAATTCATAGCCACTTCCCAGCTTGACCAGAGCGCTTTAATTAGGTCAGGTTGAAATGTCTGACAGATCTCAACTCATTAAAAGGAGGAAATCTCCACTGCCCGACATCGCTGCTTTCTCTCCCCCAACTCCATCTAATCCAGACATTGTGTGCACGCACAAATCTACATAAATCCACAGAATCTGTTATCGTTCATCTGAACTATCTGTTACTCTCGGGAGAGCGGGACATCAGTTATTGTTTATAGTTAGGAGCGCAGCTTGGAGCGCATGCTTCTAACCTATTGTGTTATATCAATGGACAATGATCAAGGCCCTACAGATCATCACGGGACAATTATTCCACTGATATACGGTTAAAATGTAACAAAATTACATATGAAGACAAACCTGGAAGTATGACATATGAAACGTAATTGTTACTTGCTAAATTGATAAATCCTGAGATCAAACTGATTGAGATTATAGATTGAATTATTTATTTATTTGCATTGTCATTATCATGATTATATTTAGTGAGTTTTCAGGCCCCTCCAGTGAGAAATTTTGCTACTTTTAGGCTGTCTTTGGGGAATTTTGACACAGAGGCATTCTGTGGTTTTGATCAACTTTTCCCACTAAATTCTGCTGCAAACAAGAATGGAAGAAGCTGTCTGTGCAACGACACACACACAGGCAGATAAGCACAAGGGGAGGGGGTGTGTGAAGGGAGAGGGGAGAAGAAACTATGTCCGGACCGCAGCAGTGATGAAGAAAAGCAACCGCAAACGTCATCTAGCGACTACTTAGCAGATCTCACTGAAAAACAGTTGCGAACGCTAAGCCTGCCTAGACAGTCAGTTGAATGAGAGAGAGCCAACTGAACACTGACGAGAGAAGCACAAGATAAACRAATTATTTTAAACCTTATCTTGAAGGTGAGTGAGTTATAAAGCATAGAATATAAAACAAAGTTAGGCTGGGAATAATTATATTATTGTTCTTTTTTATGACGTTTTGAAGTTGAATGGATTTATAAAAGTATGTTAGCAAAAAAGCTAAAATTGTCTAACTTTAGCTCCAGTCAAGCTAGCCTGTAATCATGGCAACACAGGACTCCAACAAATTTTAACACGGTCACTCCCTGATCTGTATCACCTGTCTTTTATAAACTCAGAGAGTGTAAAGGGGAACATTGTAACTTGCTGTTGTTAGGGATATGAAATGAAGAAAATGTATCTTTGAGATAAGATTATTATTAATACCTTTTACAAATAGTTTTTAGTATGTTGGCTATGTATAAGATTAACCTAGTCATTGATGAGATATAGCTGTATTGAAGAGAGAAGCACCAGAAAACACATTTTTAAAAACCTTATCTTCACGGTGTGTCAGTTTCCCTTCATTTTTCTTACCACACCATATCCAGGTCCCAAGGTTTAAGAGGGTACACTACACAAGAATGTATGTTGTTGTTTTTCACTATGCGCTAAAGGGGTTTAAGAGTGTCCACTAGGCCGACGCTTTTTAATTGCAGAGTGAGTAGTGAATGTTGCATTATGTGAGTACCATCAATTATTGCATTTTTGGTCACTTAACCCGTAAAATGTTGTTACGCAGAACATAATGATAATACATTATAAACAACTACCATGCTTTCATGTTTACATGCTGTTAGTGTAAAACCATGGTATATTCCCTCCATCCATGGTAGTACAATAAAATAAATACCATGGTACGATCATCATGGTTTTTGGTCACTGCCGTGGCAGGAAAATACCATGGTATTTGCACCAGTACCWTTACATGGTGCATTTTTGTAAGGGTCTCCGCAAAGCTAGCTACCCCAAACTAGCTTTTTCACTTGCAAGGATAGAATTGCTAGCTCTCCTCTCACATTTAGCCCACCCACTTTCACCCGTATCATGTTGACTAGACCGACCACCCTCGCTTCACAGCCTGATGGTTGAGAGACACGATTTGTTCGTTGAGAGACAAGCGAAGCACATGCTTTTCTCTGGCTAGCAGTGTGGTTACTAGCTAGGCTATTTAACCGCAAGGCGAATGCTAACTAGTTCACATGTACTATTTCTCTGAGCAATGGAGCCGGCTAACCCCTCACAGGGAGAACCAAGCGGGGTGCCTGCCCCTGCTCCCTCTACTGGAACACCCTTATCCGTGTGTGGCTACGATCTCAGACAAGGACACACTCTTTGTGTACCGCCTAGCTGGGGGTCCCACCCGCAAGTGAAGGCTGCGTAAAGCACTCACCATGCTTACCCCTTCACCCTCTAAACAGGGCGATGAGGAGACCCCGCAATCGCAACCCACTTGGGCGGAGGTAGCGGCAGGTTACCCTGAGGACCTATGTCCTATATGTTTTGATAGCAGATGAAGGAGAAGGGGACCTTCTCATTGACGAGTTTAAKGGTGGCCAAAATTCTGGCATCTTCCCAGAGGAAGAAATTGAGGAAGAAGAAGCCCAAGCACTAGGCTCAAGGCTGTCTTTCTCCCTCAGCARAACTCCAGTACCCAATGACAAATATGGGCTAATCGATGTTTGTAAACGATCAGCGACCAGACTCAATATTGAGTGGCCCGCACCCGTGGTTCTAGGCCTTGGTTAATGACGTTCYCYGCTACATKTTGAACCAGTTCATTTTTGTCTACATCGATGACATCCTCGTTTTCTCCCACTCAGCCCAAGAACACATGCTCCATGTCCGACAGGTCTCCAGTGCCTCCTGGAGAACCAGCTTTTTGTGAAAGCGGAGAAATGCGAATTCCATCGCTCCACCGTCCCCTTCCTTGGTTACATCATTGCTGCAGGGAATGTACAGATGGAACGGTGGTGGATTGGCCCCAGCCTACATCCAGAGTGAAGCTGCAACGTTTCCTGGGATTTGCCAAATTTATCCGCAATTACAGYACCTTKGCTTCCCCCCTGTCTGCACTCACATCCCCCAAGGTTCCGTTCACATGGTCCCCAGCTGCTGACCGGGTGTTCCAGGACCTCAAGCACCGCTTCACCACTGCTCCCATATTGGTTCATTCTGACYCGTCCCGYCAGTTCGTGGTGGAGGCCAATGCTTCGGATGTCGGAGTGGGGGCTGTCCTGTCCCAGCGTTCTGCCCTGGACCTCAAGTTACAACCACGCGCCTTCTTCTCCCATCGCCTCAATGCCACGGAGAGGAACTGCCACGGAGAGGAACTACGATGTGGGGAATTGTGAGCTTCTCGCGGTGAAGATGGCGTTGGAGGAGTGGAGACACTGGTTGGAGGGGATGGTACTTCTGTTCATTGTGTGGATGGATCACAATAACCTGGAATATCTCCGCACTGCCAAGCATCTCAATTCCAGGCAAGTTAGGTGGGCCCTGCTTTTCACCCGGTTTAACTTCTCCCTCTCCTACCAACCAGGATCCAAGAACATCAAGCCGGATGCACTGTCACGCTGCTATAGCCCCGTGGCTACACTCTCGGACCCCGAGGCCATGCTTCCCACCTCGTGTCTGGCGACGGAACTCAGCTGGGGAATAGGGAAGCCTGCCACCTGGGCTCCCATCGGACCCTGACCTTTGTGCGACAACGCTTTTGGTGGCCGGCCTACCATGGTCCCGGAATTCTCTGCGTTCATCGCCGCCTGAACGATCTGTGCGCAGAACAAGACTTCTTGGCAAGCTCTGGCTGGTCTTATTCAACCACTGCCTGTCCCTCACCATCCCTGGTCTCACATATYCCTGGACTTCGTTACGCGTCTTCCCCCATCTGATGGCAACACCGCCATTCTGACAGTAGTGGACTAGTTTTCCAAAGCCACCCACTTCATTCCTCTTCCCAAGCTACCCTCTGCCAAAGAGACGGCCCAGGTCATGRTGCAGCACGTCTTCCGGATCCATGGACTCYTGGTGCACATGGTCTCTGACCGGGGCCCTCAGTTCTAGTCCCGGGTTCTGGAAGGCGTTCTGCACGCTCATTGGGTCGTCGGTCATGCCTGTTCTCCGGGTTCCACTAGCAGTCCAACGACCAGTCGGAGGGAGACCTGGAGATGACTCTGCCAGCAACTTGTGTGAGTTGAATATGCCTGCATCACCCTCCTCTGCTCTGCCACTGGGCACTCACCTTTTGAGTGTTTCCTGGGGTGTCAGCCCTCGCTCATCCCGGAGCAAGAGGAAGAGGTYGGCATACCCTCGGCCCAGATGTTTGTCCACTTCTGTTGCCATACCTGGAAGAGARCYCGGTCGGCTCTTCTCAAGACCACCTCCAGGTATTGACGACAAGCGGACCGCAAATTTCTCCAAGATTATTAGCCTCTCTGCTGTACGTCTTCTGTTGCCCCGTACCCTGCGTATTCATCCAACTTTTCATGTGTCTAGGATTTAACCTATGTCTCACAGCCCTTTGTCTCCTGCCTGCCCTGACTCCGGGCCTGCCTGTCTTTCTGTACCTGCTTGACTCTGACCCATTTACAAACCTMTGCCTGTCCTGACCCCGAGCCTGCCTGCTGTTCTGTACCTTATTGACTCTGTCCTGGATTACGGACATCTGCCTGCCTTTGACCTGTATTTTGCATGCATCCGGTTTGGGTCAATAAACATCTGTGACTCTAGCTGTCTGCATCTGGGTCTTATCCTGAGTTCTGATAAAAAATAGATTCCCAGAAAACATTATTTATAAGCCAGTCTCACACATCCAGCTCTTTCATTCGATACCAAATTCAGTCAGTGCCATATTTAGGCCAGCCAGGAGAAATAGGATGCGAGTAAAATGGGTCAGTCTGAAACAATCATTGGCCTCCAGCTGGCGCCCAAGAGATGCACAGGCATAATTTATTATAGGTACACTTATGCACATACTTCTTTTAGATAACTTTYTTTATTTAGAATTGGGGCTTCATGTTTGCCTTCATCCAATTCCAAACAAAAACCTCCTACTTGATTTTCAGACTTTTATTATGAAGGAGTACAGATTTTTTAACAGTATCCCTCCACTTAATTATAATAATAGATAGGTCCTATATAGCCCTTTTCTAAAACCCAAAGACACAATCTGGAAGCTTTGGAGAAGCTTGAGTAAGCAGGGGAGATCTAGGAATATGAGAACCAGGGCTAACCAAASACACCCAGAGATATGATATAGCCTGGTTAGTGGCAGTAGCGTGAAGGAATATCCAAGAGTGAATGAACTTAAGTCAGAATTGGAGTTGTGATAACGTATTTCTGCATGTCTATTCTGCAGTGCACACACCACTGCTAAGAATTCAACCACGTATTGACTCGCTCTCCCCTGCCTATGTTTTAGGTGCACCWGTGACACAGTCAGCCTGGTTGTAGAGGAGCAGAAGAAGAGAAGAGGAACCACTAGCCATGGGGCCCAGAGCTTGGTGCCTGTTTGTCCTGCTTGGGCTGTCCGTCTGGGGCAGCAGTGAGGGCCTCAGATCCCCCATCCTGACCCGGAGACGGAGGTACCTGGAGGACAAAGGAGAACCACCCAAAAAGTGCTCGTATACCTTCCTGGTCCCTGAGCAGAAGATCACAGGGCCAATCTGCACCAGCCGGGGCCTACACACGGACAAGGACCGCGTGACCCGCGTGGACRTAGCAGCGGTGAGGGACCTGCTCTCCAAACAGAGACGGGAGATGGATACCCTGAAGCTGGTGGTGAACATTGATGGGAACATGGTGAACGAGATGAAGTTGCTGAGGAAGGAGAGCAGGAACATGAACTCCAGGGTGACCCAGCTCTACATGCAGCTGCTGCACGAGATCATCAGAAAGAGAGACAACTCTCTGGAGCTGGCTCAGCTGGAGGGACGCATTCTGAACGCCACAGCAGAGTCCCTACGTCTGGCCGCCCGCTACCGTGACCTAGAGGTCCGATACGCTGCGCTCTCYGCCGTGGTCAACAGTCAGTCAGTTCTGGTTGGTGCCCTGGAAGAGCGCTGTCTGCAGGTGTACGGCCGGCGGCAGGAGCAGTCTCCTCAGGGCCCACCACTGGTGCAGGTGGTGCCAGAGAACATACCGGTTAACATCCCGAGATTTACCAACGAGATCCAGAGGGACCACGGCCGGGCATTTCCCAGAGACAGGGGCTCCCAAGCAGGGCCAGCACCCACAGGAAGCACCCTGGAGCTCCAGAAGGCTCCGCAGGGCAACTTCAGTGCAGAGGGTGAGGCAACTGATTRTTAGATACACTATATAGTGCATTGGGACAGTATTCAGACCCTTTGACTTCATCCACATTTTGTTACGTTACAGCCTTTTTCTAAAATGGATTGAATAGTTTTTTYCCCTCATCAATCTACACACAATACCCCATAATGACAAAGTGAAAACAGGTTTTTAGACATTTTTGCAACTGTATACAAAATARAAAAACGAAATACCTTATTTACATAGGTATTCAGACACTTTGCTATGAGATTTGAAATTGAGCTCAGGTGCATCCTGTTTCCATTGATCATCCTTGAGATGTTTCTACATGTTGATTGGAGTCTACCTGTGGTCAATTCAATTGATTGGAYATGATTTGGAAAGCCACAAATGGAAGCCACTCCTCAGTAAAAGGCACATGACAGCCCGCTTGGAGTTTGCCAAAAGGCACCTAAAGGATTCTCAGACCATGAGAAACAAGATTCCCTGGCACCATCCCTACGGTGAAGCATGGGGGGGCAGCATAATTCTGTGGGAATGTTTTTCAGCGGCAGGGACTGGGAGACTAGTCAGGATCAAAGGAAAGATGAACAGAGCAAAGCACAGAGAGATCCTTAATGAAAACCTGCTCAGGACCTCAGAATGGGGCGATGGTTCACCTTCCAACAGGGCAACGACCCTAAGCACAAAGCCAAGACAACGCAGGAGTCACTTCGGGACAAGTTTCTGTGCCAAGCTTGTAGCATCATACCCAARAAGACTCAAGGCTGTAATACCTGCCAAAGGTGCTTCAACAAAGTACTGAGTAAAGGGTCTGAATACTTATGTAAATGTGATATTTCCGTTTTTTATTTGTAATAAACTTGCAAAAATGTCTAAAAAACAGTTTTTGCTTCGTCATTATGTGTCTAGATTGATGGGGGGGGAAACTATTTAATCCATTTTAGAATAAGGCTATAACGTAACAAAATGTGGAAAAAGTCAAGGGGTCTGAAAACTTTCCGAATGCACTGTATATAMAAAAGTATGTGGACACCCCTTCAAATGAGTGATTTGCCTATTTCAGCCACACCCATTGCTGACAGATGTATGAAATTGAGCACACAGACAGGCAATCACCATAGACAAAACATTGTCATGTGGAATGGCTTAACTGAAGAGCTCAGTGACTTTCAACGTGGCAACGTCATAGGATCCCACCTTTCCAACAAGTCAGTTCGTCAAATTTCTACSCTGCTAGAGCTGCCCCGGTCAACTGTAAATTATGTTATTGTGAAGTGGAAAMGTCTAGGCGCAACAACGGCTCAGCCGTAAAGTGGTAGGCCATACAAGCTCACAGAACGGGACCGCTGAGTGCTGAATCTGTCTTCAGTTGCAACACTCACTGCCGAGTTCTAAACWGCCTCTGGAAGCAACGTCAGCACAAGAACTGTTTGTCGGGAGCTTCATGAAATGGGTTTCCATGGCCAAACAGCTGCACACAAGCCTAAGATCACCATGCGGAATGCCAAGTGTCAGCTGGAGTGTTGTWAAGCTCGCTGCCATTGGTCTCTGGAGCAGTGGAAACACGTTCTCTGGAATGATGAATCACGCTTCACCATCTGRCAGTCCGACGAACAAAACTGRGTTTGGCAGATGCCAGGAGAACATTAACTGCCCCAATGCATAGTGCCAACTGTAAAGTGTGGTGGAGGAGGAATAATGGTCTGGGGCTGTTTTTCATGGTTCGGGCTAGGCCCCTTAGTTCCATTGAAAGGAAATCTTAACGCAACAGCATACAATGACATTCTAGACGATTCTGTGCTTCCAACTTTGTGAAAACAGTTTGGGGAAGGCCCTTCCCTGTTTCAGCATTACAATGCCTCCATGCACAAAGCGAGGTCCATACAGAAATGGTTTGTCGAGATCGGTGTGGAAGAACTTGATTGGCCTGCACAGAGCCCTGACCTCAACCCCATCGAACACCTTTGGGATGAATTGGAATGCCGACTRMSAGCCAGGCCTAAATGCCCAACATCAGTACCCAACYTCACTAATRCTCTTGTGGCTGAATGGAAGCAAGTCCCCTCAGCAACATCYAGTGGAAASCCTTCCCAGAAGAGTGGAGRCTGWTATAGCAGCAAARGGGGGACCAACTCCATATTAATGCCCATTATTTTGGAATGAGATGTTCGACGATGTCCACATACTATTGGTCATTTAGTGTAGGTTGGTGAGGTGAGGTGGTTGGTGAGGGGGTGGATGGGTGGTTAGTTGGTTGGTTGTTTGGTACCAAGGATAAAGCATAGACTTATTTCAAAATTAACCTCAAACCAATGTGTGTTCATTTTCTTCTTAGTCAGATTTTTTATTATGTAACATTTGCATATTCGGCTAGAACTAGGTTTGGTGCGGCTCACCAGAAAGAACAGAAAGTTCAGAAGAAGGAAAAGAGAAAAAAGAAACACAGAAAAGAAACATTTTACTCATCTACCGAAATTCCTGACACATTTAGATTGTCCCGACCCAAGAATAATAAAACGTGTGGGATTTGAAGGCAGCTGTGTATGAAAGTGAACCCTCTGCAGGATGGCTCCCTCTCATGCTAAGTATGGACAGATCCTAGGCTGGAATGACATGGTTTTCCCTGACCACAAAGTAACTGCACATCTGGTTTACTTCACCACCGCTTGCTGAGACCAATAGCGATCCTCACCTATAAACTAGGCAAAGATTCATCTCACATTAAACAAACACAATAGTTTAACTGTTCACATCTGCTCTAAGACAAATGTATAACAAATTAATGGTAGATAGAGATAAATCCTAATATTCAATGTGTTCTAAACAAATCACTGCTTTAACTGCCTACATCTAGTGTGTGATATTTTGTTCTTTTGTGTGTTATTTCTTACATTATTAGCCCAGAAAATGCTGTGTACACAAAAAAACAAAAAAACAATGATACAATATAAATACAAGCATTTTGCTACACCCGCAATACCATCTGCTAAATATGTGTATGTGACCAATACAATTTGATTTGATTAACAGTTTGTAACTGATAAATCCCTCCGTCTCTACCTTTGTCCCTTCATCTCTTTCGCCATCCCTGCAACTCTCCCTTCATCCCTCCATCTCTCCCTTCATGCCTCCATGTCTCCCTCCATCTCTCCCCCCATCCCTCCCTCCATCCTCCCCCAGGTCCTTTCAGGGACTGTCTCCAGGCCCAGGAGGCTGGCCATGGCACCAGCGGTATGTACCTGCTGAAACCTGGCGAAGCGGAGAGGCCCATGCAGGYGTGGTGTGAGCAGGACCTGGACAACGGAGGCTGGACCGTCATCCAGAGCAGGAGGGATGGCTCTGTCAACTTCTTCAGGAACTGGGACGCTTACAAGGTGATGATGAAAAAGACAAAAGACAMCGAAAACGAATAAGCCAGAGACAACAACGGTGCCGTTATGTGACCTATCCAAAGGAACTCGTCTGGTCTGGTGTCTCAGGATCCTTTCCAAGGCCTGGACCCCTTGTGTTTTCACTTATAATATAATGCATTGTGTGTGTGTGTCTGCGTATTATTGCTGAAGTGATTTAGTTTGAGATGGCCATTATGAAAGGTAAGAAGACCCAACAGGAAGGTATATTCCACCGCTCAATCTCCAACGTTTACTTTCCAAACTACCACAGCTCTGCTAGGTACATCTTCTTTCATTACAGTGCACTAATTCAATCTGAAGTGAACTCTCTGATTATTGTTTGTCTTATATATTATCATGGCCAAAGAGATTAAAGCTGTTCACCTGAACAGACCAAAAAGTGATTTAGATGCATTTGTTTTCCAAAGGTAGTTTCTGACAAAAATTGATTGATAGTATTCCTTTTTTTAACGTTCCTCTTTTTAAACCACTCAGACTATACAAAACCAACAACTAACTTTTAATTTATCTTTCTTAGAATGGATTCGGCAACATAGATGGGGAGTACTGGCTGGGGCTGCTGGGGATCTACAATTTAGGGAAGCAGGGAGACTACAGACTTCTAGTGGAGCTGGAGGACTGGGTGGGGAAGAAGGTGTATGCTGATTACAGCAGCTTCCACCTGGAGCATGAGAACGAGGGCTACCGCCTGAGGCTGGGCACCTACCAGGGAAACGCTGGCGACTCACTCAGCAGCCACAACGGCAAGCAGTTCACCACACTGGACCGAGACAAGGATGCCTTCTCAGGTGGGTCAATCAATCAACCAGGTTGATCAATCAATCAATTCACATACTGTTGGCTAAATACATAAGATATACAGTAGGTCCTAAAGAAAGCATATGARACAAACAAATGGGCTATTTACATTATCTCTATGCAGGTAACTGTGCACACTTCCTTAAGGGAGGCTGGTGGTACAACTCCTGTGGCCAGGCCAATCTGAATGGTGTTTGGTACAACGGCGGGGTCTACCGCAGCAAGTTCCAGGACGGAATTTTCTGGGCAGACTACGGCGGAGGATTCTACTCTATGAAGGGAGTCCGCATGATGATTAGACCTATAGACTGAGACTACAGAGGGAGAGACATGACCATCCTATCCCTCAACCAACACGTGTACAGTATTGCCTATCTCAGACCTACTCACTCACAGAGATTGAGTACAAACATTGTCTGACCTTATTGTGGGATGGTAAAGTATTAAAGTATACTACTAATGTCTGGGCCTCACTGTCAGCACTAGACTTAGAGCAAGGAGTGCCAGGCCTATTGGTTACCATGGAGAGCAAAACAACTGACCATATGGTATGGAATTGAAATCTGTGTATGTTACTAGAGGTAAAAGCTTGCCTATTTTAGAGGTGTGTAAATATCTGTACATGTCATAATAACATCTTATGTAAGCATTCAATCTACTTTGTTTCAACTTCTCCATCTTGAGATGCTTTATGATTTGCATCCCTTAAGATATTTTTTCATGTATTTGAAATAAACCAGGGAGAAGCTGTAAATGATCCTATAGAAAACATTGGGTTTTCTATTCACTGTCTATATTTGTGGATCACGCACCATTTATTGTGCTTTCACAGCTGACTTATGTACTGTAGCCTGTGTCAATGTTTTTCTCATTTTGCAGTTGATTAAATCTCAATACGAGTCAGAGACAAAACAAGAAAAAAAGGAAAGGAATTACGGTTTGTTTTGTGTGGTTTTTGGAGACTTAAAAAATGCACACGAAGCAGAGAGTTAGTATGAAGTATCGGAACAGACAACGAGAAACACATGGCTGAAAGCCACAGGGATAGATGAAGGAAAGGGAGAATAGGGGGAAGGGGGGGGGACTGGGATGGATTTCTTGCCCACATTTTCAAGTGATCTTTTTTTTCTTCCTTTTAAATACAGAAAAATTTACATTCTTTCCATACAAAAGTGCTTGGGCTGTATGTTTTAAAAAATATTTTTCATTGAAAAGTCACGACTCCCTGTGGTCCGTAATCACCGGTAGAACTGGCTAGATCTTGGAGGGAAACTGACCCCAAAGAGAGACCAGCGGGTTCCTCTGGCTGATGGGTCTGCAGCACACGCACACTACAAAAGACATACGGTATCACACAATTAAAGTCAATGGGAAAGAGACATCCATAAACTTCAACAAAACATACGATTATAATGAGCTTTGCTGTATATTTGTCACACATGGACACAAGATGAAGAGTAATATTCAAGTTTAAGTCACCAAACTTGAATATAAACCAGTCAGAATGAACCAACAGGCTCTTTGTACTGTTTTATAGACATGTTTACAGACGTACAAAAACTCAGTTAAACATGCTTGTGGAATACTCAATCCAAAGATTAAGGCAGAGAATATAAAGTATAATAGTGAATATTTAAATGCAAGCAGCTGGAAGGTAGTCCCTCTCTGATCTCAGTCAGGGAAGGAGCTGGAAGGTAGATCCCTCTCTGATCTCAGTCAGGGAAGGAGCTGGAAGGTAGATCTCTCTCTGATCTCAGTCAGGGAAGGAGCTGGAAGGTAGATCCCTCTCTGATCTCAGTCAGGGAAGGAACTGGAAGGTAGATCCCTCTCTGATCTCAGTCAGGGAAGGAACTGGAAGGTAGATCCCTCTCTGATCTCAGCAGGGAAGGAGCTGGAAGGTAGATCCCTCTCTGATCTCAGTCAGGGAAGGAGCTGGAAGATAGATCCCTCTCTGATCTCAGTCAGGGAAGGAGCTCTAAGAGTAACTGGTTACTGTTGTTGGTCCATTTCTCAACAGATGATCAGATCTATATAATTATCAAACTTATATACAATTGAAGTCGGAAGTTTACATAAACTTAAATTCTCCAACCTAAGTGTAAGTTAAACAATTTAAAGGCAATGTACCAAATACTAATTGAGTGTATGTAAACTTCTGACCCATTGGAATGTGATGAAATAAATAAAGCTGAATAAATAATTCTCTCTACTATTATTCTGACATTTCACGTTCTTAAAATAAAGTGTTGATCCTAACTGACCTAAGACATGTAATTTTACTAGGATTAATGTCAGGAATTGTGAAAAACTGAGTTTAAATGTATTTGGCTAAGGTGTATGTAAACTTCCAACTTCAACTGTATATTAGTAGTAGAATGGAAACAGACTCTTTGTTTAAGTATTAAACTTCTCCTTTAGTAAACAATTGTAGGCAGAGTTGGTACAGAGTACAGTATATGATAGTTCTCCCCAGGTTCTGCAAAGTGTCTGAGACATCCTGTAACTCATATAGCCTCCCCAGTCCTACTTGCGTGAGTTTCCCTGGCAACAACATTTTAATACATCTACCTCCCCTGACAGCAGCAACCATCTTGTCAGCAATTAAAAGCTCAGAGTGGGTTTGACCAAAACTTGATCTTCATCACAAGTATAGGGTCATAACAAGTGAACGAGTCTAAGCATCTTCTGACAGGTGGCTGTTTTTCACCAGGCCTGCGGCAGCCTTGTGTTCTCAGGAA
>NC_036859.1:10391655-10401655 GCF_002910315.2 Salvelinus sp. IW2-2015 | reverse complement strand
TTTGGTCGCACTGAAACAGTGCAAAACAGAGATCTACACACATGCAAAAGGAATTTCTACCTCGATACAAAACTTGCATTTAATATTTTTCTGAATATTCTGTTTTTTGTTGAACGACCTGCAACTGGATACGGACATTTATATGATACCATTTTCTCCCCGAATCGAGAACAGAGAAACTATCGCCAAAAACAGGTTAGTTGAAAAATTGCCTACTATGATTTACACTAGCTAATGTGTAACGGATTTAACTTAACGTTTAAGAATCATTCACATATCACCGTAGTAAAAGTATATACAAAAATCTACTACCTTTTCTCCTGACTCGTCCTCGCGTCTTCTTCAGCTCGCCCTCCATCATTTGACACTTCCTTTTCAGTCCATCAATATCTCGCTGGCTTTGGGTAATTTCCAAACGTATAACTGCACAGCTATCATCAACACGTTTGTTTATTTCTGCTACAGCTGCTTTAGCCAAAACCTCCATAATGGATACCAACTGCGCCTGAAAATTGCAGCTTGCCATCTTGTCCAATCCAAATTACAGATTTGTATTCTCAGTGTGAAGTAAATAGTCTAGTATTTCAATGCTAATGTTCAATAAAGAATCCGTAGATGTTAATAAACTGCAACAATGTTTCAAGTGGGAGATGCGTGCGCAAATGCACACGTGACGTAAGTAAATATTACCGTAAATAAGAGAGTGCAACAGCCCTTAAATTAGTACATTTAGGGTAATCATATCTATTGAATAAAGAATTCAGATCGTAAAACGCATTCTCTATTTAGTGAAAATATATGGCTACGTGTAGGGGAGAGTGCAGAGCAATGCAGGTTGCTGTGGTTATTAACGCATAAAAAGCCTACATTTAGGGCTCCCGAGTGGCGCAGCGGTCTAAGGCACTGCATCTCACAGCCAAAAAATTAAATTTGCCTTCCCTAATATGCCATGCGCCCAAATACTGACCTGCCGTAATCATGTTGTGACATTGAGCTAGAAATGGATGAGTCTAGTGGGGGAAAAGGTGGCTGGATAACTGCAGTGACTGTGGAGGGAGGTAGCTACACTGCAGTACAATGACACTCACATACTCATACACATTTTGATACATCTTGTGAATCATCTGTAAACAAGTTGTTAAATGAATGATTTATTAACTGCACTGTTATTATGTGTCCTGTTGGTGGTGTGTGGAGATTCCAAGGGGAATATGTGGTTCATGGGTTAACTATTGATTAAATTTGTGTTTAATGAGGGTTTTAGTTGTTGATCTTCAACTAGTCTGACCTGAGGCGGAGGCCAGATAAGAATAGTTTTTTGCCAGTGCCAGGATGGGGCCTTGTTGCACCCTAAAACGTCCCAGCAGCACCATGCTTGCCTCTCCCTCCTGTATCCTCCACACCCTTAGCCGTTGATCCCTGCCACGAGATACCAGTAGCTTGGGCTCCTCTGCAGCCAGCCAAATCAGGTAGAGGATGGACACCCACAGATCCTCGCTAGCCCACGTCCTCTAATCTGCACAATAGGGTTGGGGTGGTTTCATTAGTTCTTAATCACTGATGTTGTGTTCAGTGATGTATTTAATTAATTTAGTTAATTGGCTTACAGAGTTGTTGGCAAACTTTTAAAACCATATACCTGATTTAAGACTCAAGGGTTTCAACCCATCACCATGGTAACCCACTGCTGCATAACACCCAGTGACAGCCACACAGAGAAGCGGGCTCCGTGGTTGACATCTTCTTTCCCTTCTGAACAATGGACTCCTGTCAAAGCAAACAACTACAATAAAGAAGTGATTTTTGAACATCCGAGTGACAGAAATGGACATTGACGAACTTCTGAAAGATGAGTGTAACGGCATATCTTGGGTTCTCCAAACACATTCACCGAGCGGCTCAGACCACCTGACCATAATTGGACCTGTGGAGGAAGTTGAGGGAGAAGTATAAAGTGTACATTTCAAAATATATATGTGTGTGTGTGTGTAAAGCATCTCTCACCGTGTGGTCCGAGCCAGCACTCAGGAGTTTGGTCCCTTCCAGCAGGAAAGTGAGCACCTCGCAGGAAAGTGAGCACCTCTGTAGATCTGCTGTGAGCCTGGTAGCAGCCCATGCAGATAAGAGGCTGGAACTGACCACAGCCTCACCTCTCCAGACAGCCAGTGCACAGCAGAGAGGAGGAGGGAAAGAAGGACAGATTGCGTATTGACCTCTGATGACCAGAGAGAGTCTGGGAGGGAGGAAGGAAGGAGGAATTAGAATTAGGAAAGGAAGGTTGCGTTAAAAAACGAGGGCAAAAGAAGTTAACAGTGTGACACACATCTCTGCTCCCAATATGTCCTTCATTCGACTCCGTAACTTCACCCTTCAGCCAGTACTCCACAGATGCACAGCTCCATCCCAACACCCCACAAGATGACCTTCGGGTTCAAAGGTCACACAGTTCAGAGGTCTAGGGCTCAACAGGGCTGTGACCAGACTGGCCTTTGGAGATGACCACACATGTGGAGCATTACATAGATAACATTAACAGTTCAAACTAATGGGTGACGTAGTAATCAGAGCGACTGGCATTGTCTTAATGTGAGACTCACTTTAAGGCTTAAGTCAAGGGACAAAGTTGCAAGGTGCTTCCCGTCTGCACTAACGTCACTTCCTGTTATTTTGTTTGAGTGGCCATCAATAAGGGTTGTCTGTAGAAAGATGAGAGAGTTGACCATTTTGCATGTGTCTGCAGGATCTGAATTACGTAATCCCATATTTCTAAAGCTATTGTATATGGCATTGTGTATTGGCCTGGGAGAGTCTTTTTTTTAGAAGTCTTATCCCAAACATTCTTTCACCTGCAGCCACTCAACGTCCCACAACTCAATCCGTCCATCAAATGAAGTAGTTCCCATAAGCCCTTACCTAAGGAAGATGCATCCAGAGATGCGATCACAGCTGCTCACCAGTGACCTCACTTCCTGTTAACGGCCAAGGTAATGTGCAATTTGAAACTTACATATAGTCAGTAGTAAGTCCTTTCCTAGTTTGTCAGGTCAGTAACATATTGTTTTTATTGACAGAGGCCAGAAATGTACCTGTCTTGTCTTTTTGGATGAGGTGGACGGTCCCCTGTCCAGTCCCTACTGCCATATCCCCAGCCCCTGGACTCAGAGGGGAAGATGGAAACCAGCTCACTGTGATTAGAGACCACAATAATCTCTAATATCGTCACAACTAGGGCAATAAACAATATAACAACCTCTGAGGTAGCTAAGACATATCACAGGTCAATATGGCCTGTAATAACATTGCGGTAAAAATCACTTACACAAACAGCATAAAGATAAGCTACTGTACCTGTTCTCCGGTTGAGTATCTTGTTAATCTTTTAGCCACCTCATCACATACACCCCTTTTCCTCCAATTCCCATCATGCCTTGTGCCCAGGCGTAAGCGGGAGTGTGGTGGGGCTTGTTGAGAGCTTGCTGCAGAAACAGGGCTGGTCAGGAGGGGAGCACGGTGCTGCAGGAACCTCACACAACCCGTCAGACCACTCTGGGCATCCTCTGACATGGGGTCTTTACAGGAAAAGGAGAGGAAGACTTAACTCAGGGTTTTCTGTCTAGAGAGACTTTGCTATACAGATAGAAACAGGTAGAAAATTATAAATTCTATTACCTGAAGAGTCCGATGAGCCAATACCTTCAGACTCAAACCTCTTGCCTGCAGAGGAGAGAATGATAAAAGAGGAGATGAAAAGCTGTTATAGAAAACCGATCATAGTTGCCTGGACAGAGAGGTGACTTACTAAACAAGCTGTAGGTTTCCAGGAGATGATGCAGGAGGCCATGGCGCACCTTGACAAACAGGAAATGTTAACTGGAAAGCAGGGAACGTGTAGTGCCTCCCACTGGCCTTTCATCTGACCAAAGACAGACTGCCAGGAGGTCATTTGGGCCGTGACAGAGGGATGGATCAATCAGGCTGCAGAAGAACAAGAAAGAGATGGACTGTGTTTACGTTCAATTTCCTACCATTCTCCATTCAACAGTGTATAATCACTCATTTCCTCCCCTAATGACACAAACAGGGAGGCAAGCTTACCAAATAAGTTGCAGAAAAACTCCTGTGAACAACAAGCTAATACTTTTCAATTCAATGATGTGTGGTCAGTGTCCAGAGCAGCAAGATACAGTATTATTCCCGCATGTGCCTGTGCAATATCTGGCTACAGAAAAAAACAGGTGCTCTCACAGTCTGTTTATTTCTGTAGGACTCTTTATTAATGATCATATGATCACATGCTCTTCCCGGGAGAGCCTATGGGCGCCTTTATGTTGCTTTTGTCAGTAAGCATGTTGAGAAGGACCTGTAAGTAACCATTTCACCGTTAGTCTACACAAAACATGTGACAAATAAAATGTGATTTGATTTGAAATAACAGAATTTGATTCAATCACATGAAGCACAAAACACTCACTATACAGAAAATGATTAGACTATACATATGCATCATTCAGTTTACCTAAGTTACTGGGTAAACAATATGAAAAGGATTAGACTACATGTACATAAATTCACATAAGTTACTGGGTAAACAATATGCCAAGCAATATGCCAAACGGTCAAATGCATTTGGTATTGACCCGACGATTGGTGTCTGGGGTACTTGCTCAGATTAAGCCTCTAAAATGGTCAGTTTAGAAATCCCCTACAATAACCCATGTGTAGCCTACAATATGTATTACATTTTATTCCCACTTAGACAATCAACAGAGTTGAATTTGTTTGGTGACAAAAATATAACCGACAAGACAAATTGTGGGCTTAAAAACAGCTCTTTCTATCCGGCGCCTGAGAATGGGTATCTCTAGGGACAACTGGCATAAACGCCGCAAGACCGGCGGCAAACGCAAACCCTACCACAAGAAGAGGAAGTATGAACTGGGTCGTCCCCCTGCAAACACCAAGATCGGACCTCGCCGTATTCACACGGTGAGGACCCGCGGTGGCACCAAGAAGTACCGTGCTCTGAGGGTCGATGTGGGTAACTTCTCATGGGGCTCTGAGTGCAGCACTCGTAAGACCAGGATCATTGATGTGGTGTTCCATGCCTCCAATAACGAGTTGGTGAGAACCAAGACCTTGGTGAAGCACTGCATCGTTCTCGTCGACAGCCTGCCTTACAGGCAGTGGTATGAGGCCCACTTCGCCACTCCTCTGGGACGCAAGAAGGGAGCCAAGCTGACTCTCGAGGAGGAAGAGGTGATTAACAAGAAGAGGTCAAAGAAGATCCAGAAGAAGTTTGACGAGTGTAAGAAGAACTGCAAGATCAGCCCTCTCCTGGAAGAACAGTTCATCCACCCGGCCAGTGCGGCAGGGTGGATGGCTACGTGTTGGAGGGCAAGGAGCTGGAATTCTACCTGAGGAAGATCAAAGCCAAGAAGGGCAAATAGATCAGCTGTTTGATACCATGTCAATAAAAACACAAAAGTCCCCCCCCCCCAAAAAAATATATATAATTATTACCTTAAAAACAATGGTCGAACATCTTGGATGCAGTCTCCAGTTCGTATTAGCTTATACTTCAGTGGGGATAACTGGGCCCAAAATCTGTCTTCTCCAGCAGGTGGCGTTTTAATTTTTTTCGCTCACCAAGCAAGGAGTTTTTGAATGGAGATCAATGAGTGTCGAATTTGGTTAACTAAAAATGTAATGGCTTATTTGCTACAGGGCCTTAAAAAAGTATTCACACACCTTGACTTTTTCCACATTTTGTTGTGGTACAGCCTGATTTTTTTTAAATTGATTTTTTTGTCACTAGCCTATACACAATAACCCATAATGTCAAAGTGGAATTATATTTTTCGATTTTTTAAAATAAATTAATAAAAAATGTAAAGCTGAAATGTCTTGAGTCAATAAGTTTTCAACCCCTTTGTTATGGCAAGCCTAACTAAGTTCAGGAGTAAACATTTGCTTAACAAGTCACATAAGTTACATGGACTCACTCTTGTGTGCAACAATAGTGTTTAATAACATGATTTTTTGAACGACCACCTCATCTCTGTACCCTACACATACAATTATCTGTAAGGTCCCTCAGTCTAGAAGTGAATTTCAAACACAGATTCAACCACAAAGACCAGGGAGGTTTTCCCATGCCTCACAAAGAAAGGCACCTATTGGTAGATGGGTAAAACATAAAAAAGCAGACATTGAATATCCCTTTGAGCATGGTGAAGTTATTAATTACACGTTGGATGGTGCATCAATACACCCAGTCACTTTAAAGATTCATGCGTTCTTCCTAACTTAGTTGCCGGAGAGGAAGGAAACTGCTCAGGATTTCACCATGATGCCAGTTACAGAGTTTAATGGCTGTGATCAACAACATTGTAGTTACTCCACAATATGAACCTAATTGGCAGAGTGAAAGGAAGAAAGCTTGTACAGAATAGCAATTAACTTTTTGTCTTGAATACAAAGTTTTATGGTTGGGGCAAATCCAATACAACACATTACTGAGTACCACTCTCCATATTTTCAAGCATAATGGTGGCTGCATCATGTTATGGGTGTGCTTGTAATAGTTAAGGACTGGGGAGTTTTTCAGGATAAAAAAGAAACGGAATGGAGCTAAGCACAGGCAAAAGGAAAACCTGGTTCAGTCTGCTTTTCACCAGACAATAACCAAAAACACAAGGCCAAATCTACACTGGAGTTGCTTACCAAGAAGACAGGGAATGTTCCTGAGCGGCCAAGTTACAGTTTTGACTTAAATCTGCTTGAAAATCTATGGCAAGACCTGAAAATGGTTGTCTAGCAATGATCAACAACCAAATTGACAAAGCTTGAATTTTAAGAAAAAAGTGAAAGCTCTTAGAGACCTACCCGGAAAGACTCACAGTTGTAATCAATGCCAAAGGTGATTCTAACATGTAATGACTTAGGGGGTTGAATACTTATCTAATCAAGATATACAGTATTTTTTACCTGAATTAGGGCCAGACTAGTTACCATACCAATCAGAGACAACGATAAACAGCTGCCTCTGATTGGGAACCATATCAGGCCACCATAGACATACAAATCACCTAGACCTACAAAAACCCTAGACACACAAAAACCCCTAGACAATACAAAACGAATGTACCTACCCTAGTCACACCCTGACCTAACCAAAATATAAAGAAAACAAAGATATCTCAGGTCAGGGAGTGACATCGTGCTGAATTTCAGCCTAAACTGAGCTCCTTTACTCATAGATTTTCCTTTGTACTTCCAATTTTTTCGCCATTTGTTTGCCATGTGTCCTTGATAAAAATAGCCTTTATTCCAATGCATTAGATTTATCTGTTGATTTATCATTGTTGCTTTTGTCAGTCAGCTTTTTGAGTGCCCATTGCTTTGTTTTTCAGGTGCGAGTGGGTACTGCTGTTCTCCGTGCCATCCTTTGCCAGAAGTAGTAGACCATTTATTTAGCTTTACTATATTCTTTGAATATTTGCTTTCTTTACTGGATCACCCGATGATTGTTGGCAATATCACTAGACAACTGGCCTACAGCCAGACACCAATGCGCATCCAATCCATCGAAGCACATAGAAAAGTTATATTTCTAAGATAGCTGTTGGGATGGTGTAAATAAAACTAGGCTGATTACACGCTGCAATGGATATTCCAACCCTGAGCTCCAGCCTGCTCTGCTCCTTCAAACACATTTTTGTGTGCTGCTTAACAAATGGCTGTGCTGTGTAAGGCTACGATGGCAGTTCAGGAGGAGGGTCAAATTGTTTCTTCCTAAAATAATTTTAGATTAGGCCTAGTCCAAAAAAATGCACTATCTTGCGCATGGACTAGCCTATAGCCTATGTTCTGTTAAGTTTGACAACTTTAATAGCTATAATTGATTTTATTTTAAAAAACAATGTTTGTTGCCATTGATGTATTTATCAGTTATCAAAATCATAATCAAATTGTATTTGTGACATGCACTGAATACAACAGGTGTAGACCTTACAGTGAAATGCTTAGTTTTAAGAAAAAATAAGTTAAGTAAAAAAATAGATAAAATAGATAAAAATAACAGTAACAAATAATTAAAGAGCAGCAGTAAAATAACAACAGCGAGGCTATATACAGGGGGTACCGGGTACAGAGTCAATGTGTGGGGGCACCGGTTAGTTGAGTTCATTGAGGTAATATGTACATGTAGGTAGAGTTAAAGTTAGTTAATAAACAGAGAGTAGCAGCAGTGTAAAGGGGGGGGGGGGGCGACGGACCCAAGGGCAAATAGTCTGGGTAGCCATTTGATTAGCTGTTCAGGAGTCTTATGGCTTGGGGGTAGAAGCTGTTAAGAAGTCTTTTGTACCTAGACTTGGCACTCTGGTACCGTGCGGTAGCAGACAGAACAGTCTATGACTAGGGTGGCTGGAGTCTTTGACAATTTTTAGGGCCTTCCTCTGACACCGCCTGGTATAGAGGTCCTGGATGGCAGGAAGCTTGGCCCCAGTGATGTACTGGGCCGTACACACTACCCTCTGTAGTGACTTGCGGTCGGAGGCCGAGCAGTTGCCATACCAGGCAGTGATGCAACCAGTCAGGATGCTCTCGATGGTGCAGCTGTAGAACCTTTTGAGGATCTGAGGACCCATGCCAAATCTTTTCAGTCTCCTGAGGGGGACTAGGCTTTGTTGGAGTCGTGCCTTGCAATGCAGTCATGAGTGAACAGGGATTACAGGAGGGAACTGAGCATGCACCCCTGAGGGGCCCCTGTGTTGAGGATCAGCGTGGCGGATGTGTTGTTACCTACCCTTACCACCTGGGGCAGCCCGTCAGGAAGTCCAGGATCCAGTTGCCGAGGGAGGTGTTTAGTCCCAGGGTCCTTAGCTTAGTGACGAACTTTGAGGGCACTATGGTGTTCAAGGCTGAGCTTTAGTCAATGAATAGCATTCTCACATAGGTGTTCCTTTTGTCCAGGTGGGAAAGGGCAGTGCGGAGTGCAATAGAGATTGCATCATCTGTGGATCTGTTGGGGCGGTATGCAAACTGATATTTAGAAGCTCTTTTCGGTAATAAGAGACGGTGGCAGAAACATTATGTACAAAATAAGTTATAAATAATGCAAAAAAACACACAACAGCACAATTGGTTAGGGGACCGTAAAACAGCAGTCATCTCCTCCGGCGCCATTATTCCAGTTATTGACCTCACAATAAGCCAGATTCGAGTAACTTACATTGTGGTGCTGAAACTTGAAGCAGCAGCAACAGCACAATCAATCGGAAATGTACAGCTCATGGTGCTGAAAGTAGGTATAATTCATTTCACCGTCTTCATTTTAATTAGATGTTACTAACAACAAGAGGGCTTTGTGTTGGAGCCCATTTCTTCCTATTTAAGAAATAAGAGGTAGGTCTACCTGTTTGACAGATGAAATTAGGCTACAGGCTGCTATACAGTGGGGCAAAAAAGTATTTAGTCAGCCACCAATTGTGCAAGTTCTCCCACTTAAAAAGATGAGAGAGGCCTGTAATTTTCATCATAGGTACACTTCAACTATGACAGACAAAATGAGAAAAAAAATCCTGAAAATCACATTGTAGGATTTTTTATGAATTTATTTGCAAATTATGGTGGAAAATAAGTATTTGGTCAATAACAAAAGTTTATCTCAATACTTTGTTATATACCCTTTGTTGGCAATGACAGAGGTCAAATGTTTTCTGTAAGTCTTCACAAGGTTTTCACACACTGTTGCTGGTATTTTGGCCCATTCCTCCATGCAGATCTCCTCTAGAGCAGTGATATTTTGGGGCTGTTGCTGGGCAAAACAGACTTTCAACTCCCTCCAAAGATTTTCTATGGGGTTGAGATCTGGAGCCTGGCTAGAACACTCCAGGACCTTGTTTTGCTTCTTACGAAGCCACTCCTTCGTTGCCCGGGCGGTGTGTTTGGGATCATTGTCATGCTGAAAGACCCAGCCACGTTTCATCTTCAATGCCCT